>NW_026869191.1:141993-249081 GCF_020745735.1 Hemiscyllium ocellatum | reverse complement strand
CTACATTTCTCTGAATCCACTGGATTACTACAACTTGGCATCTTTCTAAGCTGCTTCCTTTCATCAAATAGGTAAGTGAAGGTGCGGTTGAAAGTGATACTCGGAGAGGAGGGTGGACCAGATTGATAGCAAGGAAGGTGGACGCATAGGAATGTACAAAAGGGCGGTGCTGACTTGAAAGGTTGGAGTGGGATAGGGTGGGTTAGGGGAAATGGGGAAATCCACTATGATCCCCTGTGTTTGGAGGGTCCCAAGGCAGAAGAGGAGGCTTTCTCCCTGCAGGGTTCTGGTGGCTCGGGTTTGGCGATGGAGCAGGTCCAGGACCCTCATGTCCTTGGCAGAGTGGGAAGGGGAGTTAAAGTGCTCAGCCACAAGGCGATGGAATTGTTCAATGAGGCTGTCCCAGAGATGTTCTCTGAAATGTTCCACAAGTTGACCTTCTGCCTCGCCAATGTAGAGAAGAACACATTGGGTTCAATGGATGCAGTAGATGAGGCGGTCTGTCTCCCTTCATCACCTATCACTTTCAACCCCACCTTCATCTACCTCCCGCAATCCCTGCTAATCTCCCCCTGCCTCACCCCCTTCTCATTTATCCCTCAGCCCCCTGAGCTTCATTCCTGATGAAGGCCTTATGCCCGAAACATCGATTTATCTGCTCTTAGTATGCTGCCTGACTGTGCTTTTCCATCACCACACTTCCCCTCTGATCCCCAGCATCTGTAGTCCCGACTTTCTCCTCACACCTTGTTGGCTTGCATGACTCATATTTATAACAGTTACTTCAAATAAAAAAAAAACTGTCATGTTCTCAAACAGCATTAAAGAAAACCAGTACATTGTGATCACTGTTCCCAAAATGTCCTTTCCAGCAAATTTTTCAATTAGCTCTTCTGATCACTCAACACCAATTCCTAAATAACCTGATATCGAGCTCAGTGCTTAACATAATGCTCATGTAAACCATCTCACACGTGGTCATGAAATCCATTATTCCCAGCATTAGCATTCAATTGCGTTAACAGAGTTTAGATATAACTTAAACAGTACATTATCACTGCAGTAGCCACAAATGTGTATAACTCATTTCCTGTTTTATAACATAACCAAAATATGTGTATTGCAGCTTTCACTTTGATATATAACTCCCATCAATGTTTGCTCCTCCTTGCTTTTTTTTAATCTCCACCTTACTAGATTCTGTGGAATCTGAGCGATGTGGGCTCTGGGGAGATTGATGGTAGAGATCATCTTGTCACATCATTTATGATTTCTCAAACTTGAATTACTCCAGATCTCCCGTTATGCAGTGGAGTAGAGAAGGACAATGATCTTCCAACAATGCTCTGTATCCCCCAGAGAGCTGAGACTGCTCTAACCTAGGTGGGAACCT
The DNA here is from genome assembly GCF_020745735.1 of Hemiscyllium ocellatum. Classification (NCBI taxonomy): domain Eukaryota; kingdom Metazoa; phylum Chordata; class Chondrichthyes; order Orectolobiformes; family Hemiscylliidae; genus Hemiscyllium; species Hemiscyllium ocellatum. The sequence goes on along the minus strand of NW_026869191.1, from coordinate 247,688 downwards.
TCCAGCAGGCCGGTAAAGTGTTGCTGCTGTTGTCCAGGCTCTCAGTGAGATCGTATCTAGAGTAGTGTGTGCAGATTTAATCTCTTCAATGAAGAAAGGATGTTGTTACATTGGAAGCAGCTCAGAGATGGTTCCCTCAACTGATTCCTGCAATGAAGGTGCTAGCTTATAATGAAATGATGATCAGGTTGACCCAGTAGCCATTGGAGTTTACAAAGATTCAAGATGAACTTATTTGAACATAAATGGCAGAAGGAGTGAACGAGTGAAGTGAATTACACAGATAGTGGAGGAATCCGTTCCGTTCTCCAGCCTGTTACACAGGAACAACAGGAGGATATTCAGACCTTCGACCCTGTTACACCAAAACAGGATGAGGCTATTCAGCCCCTGGAGCCTGATATACATTTAGAGAAGGAGGCCAATCAGCCAGTCGAGCCTATAACATTAGGCCATGCTGCACCAGTATCCTGTTAAACAGCAACAGGATCAGTCCATTCAGCCTTCTCAAGTCTGTAACATAGGAACTGGAAGATGTCACACAGTGAGTGGAAATTGTTACACTGGGATAACAGGAGGCCATTCAGACTCACCGAGCCTATTGCAAGGGAATTGGATAAGGGTTAAAAACTATCTGACACTTCTTTCATGAGAAAGGAAGAGGCAATTTAGACACATGTCTGTTGTGTGGGAACAAGAGAAGACCAATCAATCCCTCGGTCCCATCTCTGGAAGAGGAGACCGTTCAGTATTTCCACCTGTTATAGAGAAGTATGAGAAGACCCATCAGCCCCACAAAATGTTACACAGCAACAGTAAGATTCCATAATCTCCCAATCCTCTAAAGCATCAACAGGAGGATGTCATTCTGGCCTTGGAGATGGTAACATGGGAACACCAGAAAGACATCAGCCCATCGAGTGTGTACACCAGCAGGATGATGAGTCCATTCAGCCACACGTGGCTCTTACACAACATTTGGACCAGATCTCTTAAAAACGTGTGCCTTTTAAACAGGAATTCAAAGAAAACGTAAAGCTTTTCGAAAGGGAAGAACTTGTAATAATGGTATACATTAGGGATGAAAGTGTAACAATAAACTATTGTAATTTAAGGCAAATTGTTAGAGTCCATTGTTCAAGATATTTGCAAAGTTAAACCACAATTCATCTGAGTTGACATGGTTTTACTTAGGCTAAACCGTGTTTGAATTGTTTGCTTGAGTTATTTGAAGATATCACAAACAAGGTGGATCGTGGGAAAACTGGAGATGGAACATATCTGGCCTTCCTGAAGGCATTGGATGTGTTGCTTCTCCAAAGAGTAAGTGGTAATATCCGACAACATGGGTCTAGGAATAATTTATTAGCTTGGACGGAGGATTGGTTAACCAACAAAATGGAGTCAGATGGAATAAATGTATAATTTTCTTTTGGAAATGCAATTTGTGGGGTGACATTGATTTCAGTACTCATGCCTCAACCATTTGCGATCGATGGGATGACTGTACTCTGTTGATGGGATCGAAAATACGATGCCACATTTTCAGATGACACTAACATCGATGGGAAATTACTTCAGAATGATGGTGCAAGAGATTTTAAATCTATATGGATAGGTTGGGTGAATGGGCCAACACTTAGCAAGGAAAATTAAAGTGAAGATATATGGGGATTTTAGGGTGTATGTTTTCTCCCTGATTTGTGGGTTTGATATCCAGACATTTCATTACCTGGCGAGGTAACATCATCAGTGGCGACCTCCAAGTGAAGCGAAGCCGTTGTCTCCTGCTTTCTATTTATATCTTTCTCCTGGATGGGGTTCCTGGGGTTTGTGGTGATGTCTTTTCCTGTTCGTTTTCTGAGAGATTGATAGATTGCATCTAAATCTATATGTTTGTTTCTGGCGTTGTGTTTGGAGTGCCACCACAAAGAAAAGCCACCATTTCGACTGGGACAACACATCTATCCTGGGACAGGCTAAGCAAAGACATGCCAGAGAATTCCTAGAGGCCTGACACTCCAACCACGCCATAAACAAACGCATAGATCTAGATGCCATCTATCAACTCCTCAGAAAACGAACCGGAAATGACATCACCACAAACCCCAGGAACCCCATCCAGAAGAAAGATATAAATCGAAAGCAGGAGACAACGGCTTCGCTTCACTTGGAGGTCGCCACCATTGATGTTATCTAGCCAGGTAATGAAACGTCTGGATATCAAACCTACAACTCAGCGAGCAAACCAACATTCTAAATCTCAACCTGAGCTACAAACCTTCACAAACCTTGCAAAAGCCATGGGCGTAACACGCTACAACTTGCCCGTAGATGGGAAAGGAATGCCATCCGAGAGAGTTCCACTCGCGAACAGCTGTACTTCCTGCATGAATGTTTAAGAAAACAACTACTGCCAAAATGTCTGCAATATAAACGCCGATAAACACATCTCAAGCCAAAAGTTTAACAGAACAAAACGGCCGCAGAATGCTCCGAGAATTAATCAATGACGCCAACCACAGACTCTGAAAATACACACGGGAAATGGCGCGCCAAAAGCCATTATTCAAACAAGCAACAAACCAAGTATGGTCAGACGTGATAGAACAAGCCATCAACACCAAACACCGACAAAGACAGATAAAGAAAAATCGGGACGTGAAGAAAAAACTGGACAAACTCACAAAAAAAAACACAAAACCGATAACACAGGGACATGGATAAAGAACTTATCAGACCGGACCCTATCAGACACAGAAAAAGCGCTACTAGTCAAAGGATTAAATTTCAATTACCGAGACGCTGACAAGAAGGAATTACTTGCGGCATTAGAAACCACATTGAAGGGCAACAATCTCATGGAAGAAACACAACAAACGATCAGACAGACAGTTGCACCTATTCTCAGCTAAAAGAGGGAAGGAAACAAACTGACCACACAAGAAAAGAAAGCCCTAGAAAACCGCAAAAAAGACAAAGACATCATTATATTACCTGAAGACAAAGGTCGCTCACAGTCATCCTGAACAGAAGGGACTACATAGAAAAAGCTAATGCACTACTCGCAGGCACCAACACCTACCAACAGGTGGCGCTTGACCCGACCACACAACTAGGAAACAAAATTACTTATCTCCTAAGAAAATTACACAATTCCGGACAATTAAACAAGACAGAATTCCAGAAAATGAAACCCGATGGGACCAATACCCCACAATTCTAGGGAGTACCAAGAATCCATTAACCAGGAGGCTCCCTCAGACCTATAGTCGCACTACCCAGAACACCAATTTACAGACTAGCCAAAGAACTACACGCAAGACTAAAATACCTAGTAGAAGATTCACAACACTCCATCCACTCCACCCAGAAAGTCCTAAAAATCATCAAAAACGCCAACATAGAAGAAGACGAAGCAATGATCTTATTCGACATAACAGCACTCTACACCTCCTTTAACATCGACCTGGCAACGGAAACACTTACCACACTTTTAGAAGAGACCATCACACACACCAACCGCCATCAATCACATTACCAATGAAAATATCATGAAGTTAATGGACCTGTGCCTCACCACCCACTTCACCTTCAAAAACATAGTCTACAAGCAAACCAACAACACACCCATGGGATCTCCACTTGATCAGGATTCATAGTAGAAGCGGTAATGCATGGACTAGAACAAACAGCCCTACCAATCATCAAACCAAAGATCTGGATTCGCTACATAGATAACACTTTTGGCATCACAAAATGAAACAAGATAGAAGAGACATTTAACATCATCAACAACACTCTCAGACATAAAGTTCACCAAGGAGGAAGAAACCGACAACAAACTCGCATTCCTGGACGTCACAGTCGAAAGAAAGGACAATGAAGAACTACAAACCTGCATATAGAGAAAACCGACAAACACTGACCAAATACTTAACTACACCAGCAATCATCCCAACACACACAAACGAAGCTGTATCAGGACACTATTCCAACGAGCCACCAGACACTGTAGCTCAGACGAGATACGCAAAACAGCGGAGAACCACCTATACGAAGTATTCAAGACGAACAGATACTCAAGAAATACAGTGCGCAGATTCCTCAAGGACAAACCACGACAATCAGACCAAACACAGCCAGAAACCCTAACCACCTTACCATACATCAAAGAAGTTTCAGAAATGACAGCCAGACTACTGAGACTCCTCGGAATCCTAGTAGCACACAAACCCACCAACACTCTAAAACAAAAACTAACAAACTTAAAAGACACAGTACAACCCATGGACAAAACCAATGACATCTACAAAATTCCTTGCAAGGAGTACCATAAACACTACGTAGGACAAACAGGAAGAAAGTTAACCACCAGGATCCACGAAAACCAGCTAGCCACAAAATGACACGACCCTCTCTCCCTCGTAGCCCTACACACGGATGAAAAAATCCATCATGTTGACTGGGACAACACATCTATCCTGGGACAGGCTAAGCAAAGGCATGCAAGAGAATTCCTAAAGGCCTGGCACTCCAACCACAACGCCATAAACAACACATAGATCTAGATGCCATCAATCAACTCCTCAGAAAATGAACCGGAATTGACATCACCACAAACACCAGAAACACATCTTGGAGAAAGATCTAAATATAAAGCAAGAGACAACAGCTTCGCTTCACTTGGAGGTCGCCAATGATGATGTTACCTAGCCAGGTAACGAAATGTCTGGATATCAAAACTACAGCTCAAGGAGCAAACATACACCCCAAATCTCAACCTGAGCTACAAACCTTCACAAACCTTGAGAAAAAAAAATGGTGCTATTCACGTTGGCCAGTATTAATGGAGAGACAAATTATTATCTAAATGGCGAGAAAGTTCAAAGTGCTTAGGTGCAAAGGGATCTGGATGTCTGCTTGCATATCACAGAAAACCTGCATATGGGACATACCAGGAAGTGAACAACCGCTTATCACACCCCATATCATTATTTCTGAGCTACACAATGCCAGCATTCGATATACTAGGGAGCCAAAACCCAAGGCCCGGGAAAGATACAAAGGGACAGAGAGATTCACATTAAGGACTGAAACAGACAGTTAATTAACTGAAAAGATGTTGTGGAAATATGGGGAAAAAGTCAGGGCAGTGGGACTAACTGGAGAAGTGAGATCTTCGTGAGTAAAATTACAAGAATGAGAACATTCAATAAAGGCATTGCCAGATCAGCTGAAATGGTTTGTTACATCAAAATCTGAATCTGCTTCACAGAACACCACAAACAACATTAACTGGGACAAGATGACAGCCCCGTATGGAGAGCTGCGCAGATCATGCTCGCGTGTTGCTCAGTAAACTGCACTATCTGCCCAGTATGAGAGTATTGCAAACTTTACTATCATATGCTAACTATATTCACATCAGTTTACTGCCTACAGTGGGAAGGTTTGCTCTCTCTGCTTGTATGTGTGTGTGTGTTCATCAGGGAGAGAGAGAGAGAGAGAGTGCATGTGTGCCCGTGATTGACGTGGTTAAATGAGAAACTCATTGTCTGAGAAAGAACGCACATGAAGAAAACAATTTTAAATACGAACAACTGGCAGGCTTTTTATTAATCAACAGAGAGAACGAGGGAAGTTTCATGGACAGATACGGTAAAGTGTTTGAGAATGTTAAAATAAAGGCATTGCCAGACACAACAGCAATATACGTCAGCGTGCATGAATGACAGATGGGTGGGAGTTTGGTGTGAGTTTGAATCAGATTTGTTTGGGCAGGTTTGAAGCCGGGAGCATCAGCAGCAGATTCTTGCCTTCATTGAGACTGTATTTCATACCTCATGATTCAAACAGCAGATGGAATAAACCAGTGCGACATATTCTGGACTGATGAGTATTTCAAGTTAGAAATGGTCAAGGAATGGTGTCAAGAATCAGCTCAGTGTCAAAGGGATCTCCCACTTTTGTGACATGTCTGCTTCTGCTGCAGATATTGTCCAGGGATGGGATGGAAACAGTAGAGGAAGTGGAGTTTGTAACCAGAACAGTAGACAATGACCTCCATGCTCTTAACAGCAAAGGCAATGATATAATGAATTGTGGTTCTCCCCTGAAACAGAATAGGTCAACATAGATACAAGGAGTAACACTGCTAGAGCAGAGAGCGTGACAGTAATTGAACACCTTCATTGATGTCAGTTAGTAGTGGTCTGTAAAGTGAATATCTGGATTGAGAGATTCCACAGGAACAATAATTTTGGCAAGATGTGTAGACTATATGAAATAACAGTAATACAGTCATAACTGGTTCAAAGAAAACAAAATCTGGACAGTGACACTCACCAGGAACGCCAACGATAGCCAGGAAGGGATAATAGAAGTATTGAATAATGAGAATAGCGTAATAGATCCGTAATGATAATGAAAACCAATCAAATGCAGAAAGATACCAAACATAAAAAGATAAACTCCTGTCTATTGTTGAAATATTCCTGTCAAATGTTCTCAGATTCTGATCCATTGTTGGAATATTCCAGTCTAATATTCCCAGATTCTGATCCATTGTTGGAATATTCCAGTCTAATGTTCTCAAATTCTGATCCATTGTTGGAACATTCCCGTCAAATGTTCTCAGAGTCTGATCTCTCCTCCCCCACTCACTGGATCTGCTGATCCCCAGCAGTGCTGTCGGTGATGCTCCCACTCATGTTATGGATTGACTCATTGTACGGAGGCCATTTATCATTAAAAGATGGAAACTCTCCACTGAGATAATTAGAATCCACGGAGGTTGCATTAATCGCAGTCACTGAACAAACAGACTCAGTTAACCAGTTCCATACATCACTTTTCATTTACTGGTTTTGAATGGAATAGTTGAGGTTTGCTGAGGGATGGACCACAAATCTTTCAAACTTCTTAATCTTTTTTTCCTTGTATATGAGAATATTAACAGACCACGGCAGCAACCTATATTTGTTCCACTCTGTTTATGAAAGGAGGCAGTTATATAAAAAAAAAACAAATGGGCTGCATAAAAAGAAGTCGGTTGGGCAAGTTTCTAGATACCTGAACACAAAGTGCGGTACTTATTGACCAGTGTGAGGCTACTCATGGTTTTAATGCCCTGCTATCAAATCCTTTCGTAACCTTGAGAAAGAGCATTGAGACTGCTGCTCAGGAACTGGCCAAAGCAATTCTGTTCCTATGGACCTCTAACAGAGGGATAAGAGAAGGCCATTCAGCCCATATTAGTCTGTTGCTACTTGAAAAGGTGGAAAACTGGAATATTGGCACATTTTGCCAACATAATCATTCAAAACAAAGGGATGTGTCACTGCAGCTGTATGAGGTGTTACTGAGAGGGCACCTGGAGTACATTGTGTTTTCTGTAACTGAGAATGGTTGGACCACCATTAGATACAGTTTACCGGCAGCGCGTAATCCACGGGTTGCTGTGTCATTTGATGTCTCGGGTGTGTTACACAGGGAAAGGAGGATGCCATGAAATCTCTTGAGTCTATTTCTGAGGGACAGGAAGAGGTCATTCAGCCTCTCCAGTCTATTACAGAGGGGAAGGAGGAGCCAATTCAGCCTCTCGAACCTGTTCCAGAGGGGCAGGAAGTGTTTATTTAACTTTCAAATCTGTTACACATAAATATAAGTTTCAAACTAGTTGTGGAACAGGAATGACCTGATGTAAACATTAAAGTACCTACTGTGAATAAGGTCAATTTTGAAAGTGTTAGGTGAGCCCTGTGAAAGGCTGATTGGGATATCCTATTTGCAGGTAAAGGGATGGTTGGAAAATGCAAGGAGATTAAAACTTGGTGTCAGAGAGTCCAGTGCCATCGTGTGCCTATTAGTGAAATGGGCAGGGCTGGTGGGTGCAGGGAGTGCTGGATGGCTAGATATATTGATGCTCTGGTCAAGTTAAGGAAAGTGGTATATGTCAGGTAAACAGGGCTGAGATCAAGTGAGTCCCGAGTGGGGTATAAGGGAAGTAAGTGTATAGTCAATGGGGAACTCCAGCCAGAAAAAAAAATGGATATGAGATGGCTTTAGAAATAGTTTTAACGAGGCATTGAAGCAACTGTAACGTCCTTTAATGGCAAAATATTAACTAGGACGAGAATAGGGCACCTTACAGGTCAGTAAGGCAACCTATGTGCGTAACCATAGGAGATGGAAGGGTTACTAAATAAGTATTTCTCCTCAGTGTTTACTGTAGAGAAGATTACAACAGTGAGAGAAGGAAGAAATATATAGTGATATCTTGAATAGTATCTATATTACAAGGAGATATCGGACATTTTAAAACATACAAAGGTGAACAAATCCCTGTGACCTGATCAGTTGTATCCTCGAAGTTTGTGGGAAGCTCGGAAAGAGATTGCTCAAGTTTTTTGCTGATATATCTGTATTATTGATTTACACTGGTGAGGCGTCAAAAGACTGGAGGCATGCTAACATAGTGTCATTATTTAACAAAGTAAGGAAAATACAGCTAAATATAGATCGGTGAGCCTGACGTCAATGGTAACTAAATTGTTGGGGGGGGGGGTGGTTGGTTGATGGAAAGGATGTATATGCATTTGGAAAGACAAGGACTGAAGAGAGCTTTGTACATTGGAGATCACGTCTCACTGACTGGGTGGAATTTTTGAGGAAGTGAAGAAGATGATTGATGACGGCAGGGCAGTGGATGTTATCTTTATGCAATTCAGTAAGATAGCCAAAATGTTCTACATGGTAGACTAGTTATCAAGGTTAGACTGCCGGGAATCCTGGAGAGCTCGTCATTTTGGCCTAATTTTTTCTTGAATATTGGAGATAGGGCGTGACAGTGGACGTTTGTTCACTGAACTTGGAGACCTGTGACTAGTGGCGTGCCACAAAGATCAATAGTGAGTCTTTTGTTGCTTATGCACATCATTTGTACTTGAGTAAGTGAAGTATGGTCAGTAAGTTTGTAGATAATTCCAATTTTGGTGGTAACGTCGACAGTGAAGAATAATGTCTCAGAATATAATGAGGCGTTGATTAGGTGAGCTGAGGAGTGGCAGATGGAGTTTATTTTGGCAAGAAATATCAGAGTAAGAAATAGGTAGGGTCCTGTTGAAAGTCGCCAATCAAGGATAACTCCATAGAAATTATGGAATCCCTACAGTGAGGAAACAGGCTATTCTACCCATCGAGTCCACACCGACCCTCTCAACAGTATCCCACTGGACAAACCCCTACCCTATCCCGCTGAACCTGCATTTCCCATGGCCAATCCATCTCGCCCACACATGCCAGGGTACCATGCACAATTTAGGATGGTCAATCCACCCTTACCTGTATATCTTTATACTGTCGGAGGAAAACATAGTACCCGGAGGAAACTCACACAGACACGGGGAGAATGTACAAATACCACACAGTCCGTCATTCACGGATGGAATTAAACCCAGATCGCTGTTCTGTGAGGCACCTTGTGGTGCAGGTTCTCAGTTCCTTTAAAGTGCCGTCACAGGTAGACAACATAGTGAAGAAGCCACTTGGTGATCTTTCCATTATTGGTGTGTGCTTTGACTCTAAGCATTTGCATGACGTGTTGGATCTGTACAGGATATTTGGCCACTTTTGTAATATTGCCTTTAATTTTGGGCTCCCCTCCCTGCTGTCGGGGAGATGTTGTCAACCTTGAAAGGGTGCAGAAGAGATTTAAATGAATGTTGCAGGTGTTGGAGGGTTAGAGTTACAGGGAGAGTTTGAATAGGCTCGGGCTGTTTTCAAGTATTGAGCCTAAGGGGTAACGTTAAAGAGATTTATAAAATCATGAGGATCATAGATAAGGTAAACAGTCAATGTCTTTTCACAGGATAGACGAGTCCAAATATAGATAACAAAGGTTTAAGGTGAGAGGAGAAATATTTAAAAAGGGACGCTAAAACAACATTTTCACACAGACACTTCTGTGTGTATGGATTGAACAGCCAAAAGAGGTAGAGGAGAAAGGTACAGTTACATCTTTTAAAAAGCATTTGGATGGATACATGAATGGGAAGTGTTTAGTGGGAGATGTCCAACTGCTGGCAAGGGGGAACGAGATTAATTTAGGGTATTTGCTCTGTATGGATGACCAGACCGCAGGATCTTTTTCCGTGCTGTACATCTCTGAGAGTCTATTGACAGAAGGAGGTTATTCAGGTTCTGAATACTGTCAGTCAGCTTGTTTGCTCAATTACTGAGAGTCAAATACAAAAATAAATCATTCAGATTTTGATGGTGTTTTTCAGAAACAGGAGAAGGGCTTTTACTCAAGAAAAGCGGGAAAGGATGTGAAGAGGCTTCAGTCCCTCAACTCCATTCCACAGAAGCAGCAGTTGAGCACAGAGCTATTGGAGCCTGTTACTCTGGAGCAGGAGGAGGACATCTATTTTCACAAAACTTGGATTAGGCGACCGTCACTCAACTGCTCGAGACTGGGACACAGCAACAGGAGGCAGTCACTCAACCGCTCGAGACTGGGACACAGGAACAAGAGGCTGTCACTCAACTGCTCGAGACTGGGACACAGGAACAGGAGGGTGTCACTCAACTGCTCGAGACTGGGACACAAAAACAGGAGGGAGTCATTCAACAGCTCGAGACTGGGACACAGGAACAGGAGGCAGTTATTCAACTGGTCGAGACTGGGACACAGGAACAGAAGGCCATCACTCAACTACTCGAGACTGGGACACAGAAACAGGAGGCAGTTATTCAACTGTTCGAGACTGGGACACAGGAACAGAAGGCCATCACTCAACAGCTCGAGACTGGGACACAGGAACAGAAAGCAGTCATTCAACTGCTCGAGACTGGGACACAGGGTCCAATCACAAGAATGAAAACAAATAATAAAGGTATTGCCAGATGTTTAGCTCTCTCACATTCGCAATCCAACTCACATAACCACTCCATCCATTATATGTTCATGATGGAGCACTGTGTAGATCCAGCTAGCGTACTGCTGAATGCAACCCAGCAATATCCAGAATGGAACTCTGTGCAGCCCACACCACTGCTCGACCTATAATCATGGGCTAAATGTCCAGAGTGGGGAGCTGTGCAGACCGCATTGGTTCATTCATATATAAACCCAGACTGTTGCATTGTTCGGTGACACTGTGTTAGATTGCAGCCCAGTTTGGGGAAACTTGCAAACAATGCTGAAAGTGACAGGATGTGCGGCTCCCATCCATTTACAGCTCCATATCTCCACTGTGCCTTGTCAAGGGGTGCCATGATGTGAAAATCACTGCGATGGAGAGATGTAAATGGAAACAGTTTGAATACCAATAGTACTGATTAAGGCGAGTATCACACCAGTATTTAAAGTTGAAATGACTGAGATAATATCCAATGGGGTTTTGTGAACGGTACAATGTAGTTAGAGGGGGATGGTAATGTTATAGTGGTTGCACTATAAGCCTCCAAATCAACAATGGGAATTAGAGGAAGAAATATACAGGGAGACTGGGGAGACTTGCAGGAACAATAGGATTGTTATAATAGGTGATTTCAATTTTCCGAACATAGACTGGGACTTCCAGATGGTTAAGAACTTAGATGGAAAGTGATTCGTTAAGTGTGTTCAGGAAAGTTTCCACAATCAATATAAAGAATAACATGCTCGGGAAGGGACACATTCGACCTACTGTTGGGAAATAGGGCAGGATAGGTGAAGGAGATAAAGTGGAGGAGCATTTTGAGAAAAGTGATTAGAGTTGTATTAATTTTAAAATAGTTATGGGAGGGACAAAATTGATCCACAGATTCAACTTCTAAATTGAGGCAAGGCGTATGTTGTTGGAATTAGACAGGGGATTGCAGGGGATGATTTGAGTTGTTTGTTTCGAGGTAAAAGGATTTCGGGCAAGTGGGAGGGCTTTAAAAGTGAGAGAGCTCGAGTTCAAGGTTTCCATTTTTCTGTGAGGGTGAAGGCAAAGTGAGACTGGAAGAGAGAACCCTGGATGTCAAGAGATATTGAGGCTCTGACCAGAAAAAATGGAGGCGTGGCTCAGGTTCAGGCAGCTCGGTTCAAGGGATTCCCTGGAGGTATACAGGGGATAGAGGAGTTTAGTGAAGAAGGAAATCAGCAAGGCGAAAAGGGAGTATGGGATAGCCTTGGCTGAGAAATTTAGAGAGAATCCAAATTCAGTATAATAAAGATAAAGAAGCTAGGGAAAGAATAGGATGCTTTAAAATCCAAAATGCATGTGTAAAACCTCAAGAGATTGGTGAATTCCTCAATTTCCCCTCTGTGTTTACCATGAAGAAAGACATGAAGACCTGTGAACTTTAGGAGGTTAGTTGTCAAATCTTGGTACAGTCCATATCACAGCAGAATTGCTGTTGGATATATTAGAATGAACAAAGTCAGACAAATCTCTTGGTCCTGACCAGATACATCCAAGAACACTGCAAGAAGCGAGAGGTAAAGCCTAGGCGCCAAGATCTGGAAGACTGGGCGGTAGCAAACGTTGTGCCTTATTCCAGCGTGGCTGCAAAGAAAAGCCCAGGAAATATAGACCAGTAAGCTTCACACCTGTTTTCGCTAAACCACTTGAGAAGCTTCTGAAAGATAAAATGTGCATGCATTTGGAAATACAAAGTTTGATTTGAAGCAGTCAACTTCGTTTTGTGCGTAGCGGATCATGCCTTACAAAGTTTGTTAGAGATTTTTGAGGAAGTGACGAGGGCACAGTGGTAGACATCTTCTATTTCGATTTCAGTCAGACCTTTGATAAGGATCCACACAGTAGCCCGCTCTAGAAGATTATATCACATAGAATCCAACGTGAACTGGCAAATTGGCGACACAGTTGGCTTAACATTATGAAGCAAACGGCTATGGTGGAGTTATGCTTGTCGGACTGGAAGCCTGTGACAATTGGGGTGCCTCAGCGGTCGATCCTGGGCCCATTGCTATTTGTTATCTATATCAATGATTTGGATCAGAGTGCACAACGCAAGGTTAGTAAGTTTGCAGATGATACTAAAATTAGAGGTATCGTTCAGAGAGAGGAACATTATCAGAAATTGCAGCAATACCTTGACCAGCTGAGAAAGTGGGCTGAGAAATAGCAAATGGAGTTTAATATAGATAAGTGTGGAAAGTCAAATCCAGGTAGGAGTTTAAGGATGAATGGAATGGACTTAAGGAGTGTAGTAGAACAAAACGACGTTGGAGATCAGGTGCACGGTTATCTGAAATTTGGGTCACAGGTACACAGGACCATGAGGAAGACTGTTGGCACACTGGCCTACATCAGGGCATTGAGTATAGAAGTTGGGACGTTATGTTGCAGTTGTACAGAATGTTGGTAAGGCTGCAGTTGGAGTATTCTGTACAGTTTTGTTCATCTTTCTCTAGAAAGGATATCATTGAACAAAAAATAATGTAGAAGTAATTTACAAGATGTTTCCTGGGCTAAAGGGTTGAGTTATAGGAAGAATTTGGACAGGTTAGAACTTATTTCTTTACAGAGTAGGAAACTGAGGTGGTTCTTATGGAAGTATAGATTTTATCAAATTATAAGATGCATGCCTGGGGTGAATCCTTTTTTTTTGCAAGTTTGGGGAATCGAAGATGAGAGGACATGTTCATGTTTGGACAGAAAAATAAAACAGGAACCTGAGGGTCATCTTTTTAACACAGCGTGTGGTACGCATATGGACTGAGCTGCCAGGGGAAGTGATTGAAGTGGGTACAATAACAACATTGAAAAGGCATTTGGACAAATACACAGATAGGATAGGATTAGATGGATACAAAGCAAAGGCAGGGAAATGGCAGATTGGCAGATAAGGGGCAATTACACCATGGTTTGTTGATGGAACATGGCTGGCGTATCAGATGGGCTACTACAGAGGGAGAACATTCTCTTCCCAGAGGGAGCCACACCACTAGACCCACCAATCATGGTCTGAGTTCACCGCTCAGCTCAGTGCAGTATCTGAAGTCTGAAGAAATGTCCAGTAGTACAGGACAAATATCAATAACCTTCCCTGCTCTTTCAGGATAAGTGTCACCGTATTCTCTCTGCTCCTTCACACTCACTGTATATCTGTGATCGCACCTACCCCCGACTCTCATAACTGCATGCAACGCTTACTCTCTCTCTCTATCTCTCGCCTTTGTAAAACATCCCACACAATCATGGAATATTCTGGAGAATGCCGATTATGGAATGTTCCAGATAATGTTCCAAATAATTCCCAGTTTCAGGAAATTGCAGTTTCCCAGTGTATAACATATAAGAGGAAGGAGTAGAGAAGTACGTTTTTCAAATCACATACAATTCAAACCATGCTGAGGCCATTCAGCCCTTCAAACGTGCTGTGGCATTTAATAAGGTCCCCGCTGAACTGATGGTCTTCTCAGCTCCATGTTACGGGAACTTTGAGTCATTCAACCCCCGAGATTCCTGTCATTGGCCAAACAGCACTCAGACACTTTTACCCCTTTTATTTCAAACGCCTGTTTTAGGGCATTTCCCATGGTTACGGCTACCTAACAATATATTCCATCATATTTATACTTTCATGCAATGGTCAGCCTGCTTTACCCAGACCAAACAAAAATCTACACTTATTTTATGGTTATGGATATCCAATCACACTTAATAATTCTGGTTATTTCACTTGACTCACCTTAATGATATTAAAACAAATACAGCTTCTAAACACGTCTTGTTATAAAATACAATTTCGAGCAGAGACCGTTTTTACACTTAGCCGTCATCTTGACCATTACCTGAATTGTACCACTTTACTTGTTATGAATGTTTCTTTTACCCTTAGTCTGAGACTGTTTCTGTCTGTATAAGTCACACAGTTCTCCCATTCAGTTGGACAGACGGCTGGTTTGTGATACAGAGGGAGGCCAACAGTGCAGGCTCGGTTCCCCACACCTACAGAGGTTACCATGAAAGGGACGCTCTCTCAATCTCACCCCATCATCCGAGGTATGGTGATCCTCAGGAGAAACCAACATGAGTGGTCTCTCTGATGAGAGTACTTTGTGACTCTATTCTATCAATGTTAGCATTTTAATTTTCAAAAATATTTTATTGAAAAAGAGATTTTTAATATTATAATAAATCAATAACAACACAACTCAAATAACTGAAAAAAATACATCCAGTTGCATGTATATACAAAACAAGTTAAAACACTACACAGACAGAAGAAAAACAAAACTAAACAATAAATATGAATAAACAATACAGCTCAGCACAACAAAACGACAGCTCTCGTTCATCAAGAGCATTAACTGATACATTTATTTATGTTCATGGTTCTTCATCGATGGATATTAGATTCATTAGACAATATCGTCATGGTTATATAAAAACCCTTCTTGGAGTGGCCGATAACCCTGTATTGCCGTAATCCAAAAAGGGCTGCCATGTCTCATATAAATCTTTGTTTTTTTGGTGCACCATACCAGTGATAAACTCGAAAGGGATATTCTCCATGAAGAGCTGACGACGACCCAAAAGACTATATTTACTAACATGGAAAGTACGGAAAGTAAGGATACCTTTATTTTTCCCCATGTTTATCTGTGGAAATACCCTGGGCAGAACCAGGAAAACAGAAACCAGGTCCATCTCCAATTCAGTCCTCAATACCCACTCTATCACACCTACCACAGTGCTCACATTTAGATGAAGCCTGTAACAGGACCACAAGCAATGAGTAAGAGTGCCTGTAGTCATTCTGCATTTAGAACATGAAGGTAATCCCACTTTGCATTTTGAGAGACAATTTGGTGTCAGATAGACCCTATGAAGAATTTTCAACTGCATTGAATGGGTCCTACTACAGATCAAAATCCTTTGAGCATTTTCACAAATATCCTCCCATGTCTCTGAAGTGTTCTGAACTCTCTCTCGCAGGCATCACAAAGCTTCAGAGTCTTGTCTGAGGGGACACTCTCCAACTAATGATAGAGGGTAATGACAGAGAGTGTATTCTGAGCAATAGGCACCCTCTTCCCTCCATCGGATCTGTAAGAGTATGTTAAAAATCTGCTTTTTTAAAAATCAAATCTCTGATCTTGAAAAAAAAAATGCAGAAGAGGTATCTACCAGGTAGTCCATACGTACGAATTATTTGATCAAATTATATCATTAGTTCTCCATCAATTAACACGTGGTGACTCAGTGGTTAGCGCTGCTGCCTCATAGCACCAGGGTCCCAGCTTTGGTTCTGGTCTTGGGTGACTGGCTGCGTGGAGTTAACATTCTCGCCATGTCTGTGTGGGTTTCCTCCCACAGCCCAAAGATGTGCAGGTTAAATGAATCTACTCCCCACAATCTGTGGGTTAGTTGCAATCTGGTTAGCTTGATAAAAAGTCGCTTATGTTGCCATGTAAAAGAGATAAACCAGCCATAAAGTCTCTTAAATATCTGTCTGGAAAACATCAAAGGAAGCATTCACAAGGGGTATCACAAATAAGGAAGGACATTCATTTTAAGAGCAGCTTTCCGACCGAGCTAGGATATTGGATTTGCCTCCCATCTTTGACGGTCTTGTTTAATGTTGTCAAACAAATCGACATAGTTCACGTTAAATAAATGGCCAAAGACGGATGTAATGAATAGACTGAGATAGGGAAACCATCCCCGTGACCATTTAAAAGGAAACCAGGATTTGCCCTCAACATCACGTATTTCCCCAAGATCTCCTATAGGCATGGCCTCCAACTTTGTAAAGATAATCTTAAAGTCCGAAAAAGTGACAAGCGAATTAATGCATTGCATCACGTGAGCTACCAAAATTGCGGGATTTGACAAAAACATAAGACCATCTGCATACAACATAATCTTATGTGACTTCTATCCCACTTCTGGGGCCGGTATGTTTGGATAATATTCCGAACTGCGCAGGTTGCCACCGAATCTAGGATTGTTGCAGCGATGGGGAAGAGATCAACCCTCGTGTGCAATTTCTGTGGGTTAAAGAAGAAAATAAAATCCCTACTTGTGAGGATGATTTACCTCCAGACATCCACCAGCTCTAGTTCTGCACACAAATTCACTAATTGCATACATTATAACGAGGATATTGAGGGACGTTTGGATATTCTGTCCACCGTAGGGCCATAAGACAGTTGCAATTTCCTTCTACAATAATGTGCCACGATGCAAGATAACTTAATTTGGGAAAGGCATCTTCCAGGAGCTTGAGAGGGTGCACCGGGTGGCAATAAACATTCAAAATAATGTATCAATTCCCATAGTTCAAGGCTTTGAGGATTACGATCCTTCCATGGGTGTTTAATATAATCTAGTAATTTAAATGAAAGATTGTTCCTATCCATTATGATTTCCCCCCACTCTTAGTATTAAAACATGAGAAATAAACCCGATCAAATCCTCCCTGCTGTAACGTCAAACGTTCCTTGTAATCAAGGTGCATCTCCTGCAATAGAACAACATTCACTCTCTCTTTTGTAAGACGATAAAGTACATTTTCCCTCTTGAATGGCAGATGGCTCCCCTTAATGTTCCAGGTACACCGTTTAAGCACATCATTATCCATAACATACTGGAGCAACATTTGAACTCGAGAGAGAATTTCATATCGAATTACACATCGCTAAGTATTGATGACAAAAGACTCATCGAGCTTAAATCTGTACAAACTAAAACTACTGCAACCAACAAGCTCTCAAAACTTTCCAAAGCTAAAAACATTAAAAAAAAGAACGAAACAAAATCCAAAGTACCAATGACACTTTATAGAGTTTTCTCAACTCCACCCCCCACCACCTTACCCAATGGGGACGCTTACATATCACAAAACTTTATCTTCTGCCCGCTTCCAATATGGCATCCAGGGCAATTAATAACAATTAATAGGTGGGCACTTAATCATCACAACCACATTTGTATATCGCTCCAGCTTGAGCCGCACCCCAGACACAAGCAAAGAAAGAGAAAACGAGTAATGATAGTATGAAGAAGTTAAAAGTGAGTATTCTACCAATCCCCGACTATAATGTAACACTGGTTGATACCAGAAAAATCCAACAAAATTTCTTTGAGAGAGAAACATGATTATCTCAACATCCAGCTTACTTTAAAGTGTCCACAAAGTTTTTGCTTTCTCTGGAGAGTCAGACAAGTTCATTGATCCATTCAAAGCAATACGAAGCACCGTTGGGAACCATAAGGAATACTGAATCCTGAGTTCTATTACTCTTCTCTTGACGTCATCACAATATTTTATTTTCTGTATCACCGCCGCTGTAAAGTCCTGAAAAAACATAATCCTGGAGCTTTCATGAATTAAAGCCATCCGAATATACATTGAGCTTCCATCAGTCTTCCATCAGTTTTGAATTATATTCCTGGATGTTCTGGAGCCGTGTCATTTGGTACTATCGTCTACATTTCTCCCCAGATCGCACATTCCTGCCAATCCCCGATAATCCTCGACTCCGTTGTTATTTATGAACCTTCTGTCTGTGCCTCAAAAATATTCAATATCTTTGCCTTTAATGATTTGTGGGGAAGAGAGTTACAAAGACCCACAACACTGAGAAAACAAAAATAAAACACAAGCTCTGAGTGTGAGATTATTTTTTTCTTTGTCTCCTTATCTGAAGAAGGATATAATTATATTGGAAGTAGTTCGGAGATGTTTCACTTCACGTATTCCAGGAATGAGTACCTTATATTACAAAGGCTTTAACAGGTTACTCTTGGAAACAGAGGTGATCTTATTGAAATATACAAGACCTAGAGGAGAGTGGATCAGATAGATACCTACTGGGTATAGTCCAAATTTATTGTCATTTTTATAGAATCTCTTCAGTGTGGAAGTGGGATATCCCATCCATTAATTCCACACTGACCCTCCGAACAGCATCCCCCCTGATCTGCCCGCCCTTCCCTATCCATGTGACCCTGCATTTCCCATGATTAACCTACCCATCCCTGGGCACTATGGGCAGTTTAGCATGGCCAATCCACTGTAAGTTACATATCTTTGGACTGCGGGGGGTAATTGGAGCACTGTGAGGAAACCCCACACAGAGCGTCGCCCAAGGTTGGAATTGAACCCAGCTCCTTGGTGATGTGACGTAGCAGTGCTAATCACAGATCCAATATGCACACCCGTTAGTTCTCTTAGTTAATTGTGGATGACTAAAGAAATCTGCCTGACTTGTTCCTTCCACTGACCCTGACCCAGTCTGAGAGCTTTATGATCTGCCATATCACCAACCTGGTCACATTTAAAATTTGTTGGGAGCAGTGGAGGAGTGGGACGAGAAAAAGAAACAGTAACTCCGTCTAATCTCAGTTAGAGCAAGAATTAGGAGAAATTCTCCAAGTGGGATTTCATTCAAGCGCGAATTCTCTTTCCCAGAAGTTTGGGATGGCTGAATCTTTATATTATATTGAGTTTGGTTTCACCTGATTGCCCATAGACAGGTGAATCAGGGATAATGGTGCATGGAGAGAGAAGTGTAGTTGGGACCACTATGAGATGAGCCACGAGCTTGTTTACTAGTGGAGTAGTGTCCAAGGGCTGAATGACCCATTCGTATCCCTCAGCCCTGTGTTCTAATGTTCTATTCAGCCCTTCGGACCTGATACAGAGGGGAAGATCGAGGCCACTCCAATGGTGAGTTGTAGTTTCGGAAACATACTTGGAAAATCTAGGCTGGGTCAGGAACCGACACCCACCCCCAATCCCTCTTTCCAGGCTTCCCCTCTCTGTAACTTCCGTTCCAGATGTTGGTCATGTTACAGACCCAGATTCGCTGGGAATACAGCCCCCATACCCCACCCGGGGTTAACGCAAACAAATCATCTGCTCTCCCTGAGTGCAACATTGTACAACACAACTCCCAGGAAAATACCCAGTTACTTTCCAAAAGCATAACATGTGAAATTAATAAATAGGAACAAGAGTATGCCATTCGGCCCATCAAGCTAGCCCTGTCATTTAATAAGAACATGGCTGATCTACTCCAGGGCTCAACTCAACTTTCTTGCCGATTCCTTGTATCCCTCTACACCTCTCTGGGTTAGGGAATTCCAGACATTTACTATATTCTGAGAGAAGACACCACTTTGCATCTCAGATTGAAATCAATACTTCTTTTTCGGTACCTATATCCTCGAGTGTGACACTCTGCCCAGGAATGGAAACAACTTCTCAATATCTGCCTTCTCAAGTCCTTTCTGTGTATTGGATATTTCAGCAGTATCGCTCACCATTCATTTAACCCCAATGAATAATCGCTTCACTATTATTGAGGTTCTCAATAATTCAACCTTTTTATCCCAGGAAGCTGCCGAATGTCCCAACCTAGTTACTTGCTGCATCAGCATGCTGACGTTGTGTTTCATACACAGGAAGACTGCAATCTCTTTGTACTGCTCCTTTTCTGGAAGTTCTCTCCGTTAAGTGACAGCCTGCCTTTTGATTCTCAGTGTCATCCACAAACTCGGACGTATATTGCACTTAGCTCCCTCCTTCAGGCTGCCAGTGTAGATTGTCAATAACTGATGCCATCGGACTGATATGTGTGGTACTCCAGCAGATTCACATTTATCATAATGATCCATTAATCCTGACTCTCCGATTTCTATGTGTTAACCAATCACCATCGCATGTTAATACATTATTCGTCATCCTACGAGCTTCTGGCTTGAGTAAGATCTTTTATTTGATCATACCCTGTGGAAAATCTCTGGAAAGCCTCTTGTCTATCAGATTTCCCCCCATATCAAATCCGCATGTTATATTTTCAGGCATCTCCAGAAAAAGTTTGCATGATCTTACAGGGCAAAATATAACTTCCCTTTCACGAAACCATATTAACTGTGTGTGAAGCTTTCCTCAATGCCCATGCTGGCCAGGTTTTCCAAACTATACGAGCCCCATCTGCTTTCATTTGGCCCATATGCCTCTAAATGTTTCCCATTCATATGTTTGTCCATATGAGTTTTAAATGTTGGAGCTGTACATGGATCTACCACTCTTACTCTGGCAGCTCATTCCATACCCACACCACCCTCTGTGTAACAACATTGTCCCTGTGTCCCTTGTAAATGTTCCCCCTTTCAACTTAAGCCTATGGTTTCTATGGTTGAACTCTCCCATCCTGTGGAAAAACCCTTGGATATTCACCCGATCCATACCTCTCATGATTTCATAAACTTCTGGAATGTCAGCCCCATAACCTTCAACACTCCATCTGAAACTAACTTCAAGAATATGCATTTAAAGATAAGTACTGCAAATTTGAAACTATATTAAACATGACAGTAAAACAGTACTCAGCCCAAACTTCATACTGTTATTTGTCTTTCTCCATATTAAATACTGAAACGCTTACAAGTGCCAATAAGAGGTCAAGCACCTGAATTTATTTGTCTAAAGGGGGTGATGATCTCGACAATGAAAACGTATCTATGGCCAGATCTATATAATACCATATAGTCAAAATGCCCCCTCCTGTCCTCCCTATGGCCTTGTGTGCTTGTGTCTTGCTTATCTTACAATCAATAGAGAGAACCCCTTTCCCTCAGTTACATCTTAATTTAAACCCGTTTTACATACTCTTCATTTATCTTTTGTCACACTCTCTTTTCCCTGTTACCCATTCCCCATCTCTGGCACGTGTTTGAAACCACACTTTCTAATTATTTTCAGTACTGAAGAATTCTCACACTAGACTTGAAACACTAACTCTGTTTCTCTGTCTCCGCAGATGCTGACAGACCTGCTGTGTTTATCCAGAAATGAATAGGGGCACAGAACAAATTTTCAGTTAAACAAATAACGATCGATACTGGAAATAGAGTACCAAAAATTGCTGGAGAAGCAGGGAGCTTTGTAGAAGTTTCACTGGACCTGCAAGTTTATATCTGTATTCACTCCAGAAAATGCTGCAACAGCTTCAGCAACTTATTCAGCAATTTCTGTTTTTGAACAATTTCCAACGACATACGTCAAAGATGCCCAAACATTCTGTCCAACATGGAGCGCTGTACACTGGGAACTAAACAATAACGCATAAGTTCCTTGACTCTGAAACTGCCGAAGGCTGGCATCACTGACACTGCGGAGTTCAGAATCATCGTCAGGGAGAAACACAGAAGGAAACACATTCACTTCAAATACTGAAGATGGTATTACTGAAAGGAAAAGATTGAGTGAAAGTAACAAATTGGAGGCGTGACACCAAGGAAAGAATTTCAGCTGAATGAGACTATGAAAATGGAAGGGTTGCCGCACCAGAAACCAGAGTAGGTCAGTGAATACAGGGCTGTTGGGTGAATGGGTCTCGGTGTGAACTGGGGGACAGTCAGTGGAATTGAATTGTAGACATTGCAGCTTAAACTGGGTTATCATCTGATGCTGTAGATCACAGCAGCAGCAGAGGCAGAATTGTATTCAATGACAATCTGCAACCTTTCGCTCAGGATAATCTCTCAGTACACTATTACCATCAAGCAGATCTATGGTTCAGTGCTGAGTTGGGTGAACATGCCAGGGTCAGTACCATGTGTACCTTTACCTGAAGACAACCCATCAAAGGTACCACAATTGACTGGTTACATTCGAAACAGCAGAACTAACATCTGGTACAGAGGCAGAAATGATCCCACAACTAACAAATCTGATCTGAGCTCTGTCATCCTGCCAAATATGGATCATTAAACAAGTTACTGGATGAGAGGACTCCATAAATATCCCCATCCTAAATAATGGAACCGTTCTGGACATTAGTGTAAAAATCAGTTATGTGGTGTCTGCACTATCCTCAGTCAGACATGTTGAGTCAATGATCCACCTCACCCTGTCATGATGCCCACAGAATCACAACTAATTCAATTCGCTGCACGTGACATGAAGAAACAGCTGAACACAGTAGATACGACAAAGGTAATGGGCCCTGACCCCATTCCTGCAATAGGACTGAAGAGTTTTCTACACAACAAGCCGTGTCCCTGGGGAAGCTGTTTCATTCCAGCTCCAACTCTGACATCTCCCTGGCAATGTGGAAAATTACTCAGCTATGTCCAGTTCCCTAAGAGGGGAATAAATACAATCTGACCAATTAGCACCCTATCAGTCCCATCACGACAGTCAAAATTGGTTGGAGTTCTTTTTTTAACAGAGTTGCCAAGCAGCTCAGTGTTGTTTCCAATAGGTCCCCATGCGGAGATAGTGCTGTTGTGGAATTGTCATTGGATTATTAATACAGACCAGGCTAATGCTTGGGCAGCTGGTGGCAGCTGGTGGAATACTAAAAACAATTATTAACATATCGAGCTGTAAAATCTGGTGTCAGTAACAGTGATCTTGTGTCCAATGTTGATTGTAAACATCGATCTCCTTCCCAATGTACTTTCAGGAAGTGAGTCTCCCGTGCTTTCCTGCTCTGGCCTAAAAGTGACTCAAGACACACAGACATGTGATAAACTCTTCAATGGTCTCTGAAACAGCCAAGCAAGACACTCAATTGTATCAACTGGTCCCAGCTGTTAAAGGATATACAGCCGGCCCCAACCATGGTGTCAGAAAAGGGAACAGGAAACATAGTCCTGTTGACCATGCAGAGACCTCCACCCTAACATCTGACGGTTTGTGACAACATTTACAGAGCTTTCCCACAGACTGCACCGGAACATTGGGAAATGAGGACTTCACACAACATATTGAGCTTTCCCTGTGCGAGTTAATGGCTGAACATCTCCTTCATGCAGTTTTACCCATACAATATTCGTATGCCTTAATATGTTTAAACATTGTGAAATATAAAATGAGAACTGCTGGAGTCCCTTCAGCGCATCAATTTTGCTCCTCCATTCAATATACAGGCAGTTCTCAGATAACGCGTGTTGATTAAATATAATTTGGCCGCAATATGATTCATGAACCTTTATCCATGAAGTGAACTCTCATTCACTGTGACGCGATTCCTTGCCAGGAACCAGCTGAACAGCACAACCCAGCCTCAGGATCCTCTGTCTGCAAAATGTACAATCAATGTGTTCAGCTAAAACAGGAATATAATCTGCTCTGGAAGCCTTGAAACTGAGCCTGAAACCGGGAATTGCAGTCTACATTTAGAAAGAACTTTATTTCAAACAGTGGGAGAATCTTGAGGAGAACTGAAATTTCCCCATCGGCATCACGTGGTCAGTCAGCCACATGCACTTTCTGGAGAAGAGTGTGGTGAAAGGTACACTGCTGTAGTCAGTGACTGTAGTTTGAAAGTGTTACATTTAGAGGACAGTTTCATGACTATATGTGATTTAAAGATGTATTTTAGACTGTGCTAGTGTGTGTTAGACTAAAATTAATTTTTGCCTTTACTGATATTTTGGGGGGGGGGGGGTTCGTCCCTTGCCCTCTTTTTCCCATAGACCCCATTATTAATATTGCACGATTTTCTACAAAACGGTGTTGCACAGGAACACAGCTGCTGCGCGATTGGAGAACAACCTGAACTGATAGCTGATCTATCTTCACACGATACCCCTGCTCTCTCCCTACCCCTCAAATTTCCAGAAATCCTTATTTATATTCAGCGCCTTGGTTTCCACAGCCTGATCTGGGAAAGAGTACCACTGGTTCGCCAGTCTCTGAGTGCAGACATTTATTCTCATCTCAATGCAAAGTGGCTTGTCTGTACCTAAAACTGTGGTCCTTTGTTTTAGACGTCCACGCCAGGGAATTACGATCCCTGCTTCCAATCTGTCTTGCCCTGTCAGAGTTTTATATACTTCACTGTGATCACCACTCATTTTCCTAAACGGCATAGAATACAAGCCCAGTCGCCCCAAACCCCGCTCCAACAACAAACCTGTCATCCCAGAGATCAGTCTGGTCATCCTTCACTGCTCTCCCTCAATGTCAGGTTTGTCCTTTATTGGATAAGGAGACCAAAGCTGCACACAATACTGTACGATGTTCAAAACGCGGTCTCACTAAGGCCCTGTACAGCTGCACTTACTCTTACTCCTGTACTCAATCCCCCTAAAATGAAGGTGAATGCACCACTTATCTTCCTACCTGCTTTCTGCTCCTGCAATATTGCTTTCAGTGACTGGTGTACAGGGAGATCCAGATTCATTTCAATGTCACAGTTCCCCACTTGCAGGGTCTATATACACTGGTCAGCGTGCCAATGCCATTCCCTGTATTGACTTCTGGCTTTAGAACTCCTTGCCCTACATGTACCGAGAGGGCTGCGCAGAAATAAACAAAAATGCAGCTTAAGTTCCTTTATAGAGCAACATTTTTCAACCACGCCCTTTTTCAAATGAGAGGCTGCGATTTTATTGTTCCCATCAATGTGCACAACATCTAATCTCTCCCATTGGTCTCCATCTGCCACGTATTTTCCCAGTAATTTCACTTGTCTCAGTCACTTTGGAGTTTTTTTTTACATCCCCCTCACCCACTTACATGCTGTCATCGTTCAGTGCTGTCAGCAGAGTTGGGGATATTGTATTTGAGCCCCTCAACCAAAAACATGGTGTGTATTGGGAATAGCTGGGGCCAAAGCCATGATCCTTGCTATATCCTACCAGTCTTCCATTAAAAAAAAACATTGTTTTATTCCTACTCAGTGTTTCCAGCCAGCTCTCCCATTCTAAAACCATGACCATATATTAGCCTCGGTCCCACAGGGTTCGAATTGGCACAATAGGCTTGGGGCTTGATCAAAACACTTTCTGAAATTCCACTCGTATTGCATTGATAGCTTCTCCATAATTTTGCTAAAAGCCACTTTCTCAAATATGGCTCCCATTTCATAAATCTCTGTTGACTTTGTCGATGCCCATTAATGTCAGTCCAATACTTTCTTTAAACTGGTTAGTTGCTAATTTCATTATATTCCCTTTTTCTCACCAGAATAAAGATCCCTAGTATTGCTAGGAAGCTTTCTTTTTTGTTTTGTTTTCATCTGTGGAGGCAGAACTGAAGCATTTTGTCCATAGTTCTGCTATTTCCCGGTCCTCAATTATCTGGTATCAAACTGTAAGAAAGCTGCACATTTCTTTCTCTTAATTTTACCATTGACATATTTTCAGAAAATATTACAAGTTCTGTCTTATAAACTTTGAGAAGATATTCTTAAGAAACCTATCAATTCCTATTTTAAGGTACTCAGGATTGACCTTCCACAGACATACAATCACACCAGCAAAGATGCTGTATCATCAGAAATACAGCACGGTCTAAATGAGGCCCATTTGCCAACACAATACCCATAGCCGTAAATCTTGAGGCATTTCAAGTGCACTACCGTGTATTTTCTAATGGTTTTGAGGTTACCATGACAACTCCCCTCTCAAGCATTGCATTTCAGACCCCAACAAACTCTGGGTGAAAAGCAATTCTCAAATCCTCACTAAACCGCAAACCCTTCACGTTATCAATGTGGGCCTTTGACTAAAAGGAACAACTGCTGTCCATCCACCCTGTAATTTTATGCGCCTGAATTACGTCCCCCTCAGCCTCCTCTCCACCAATCTAAACAAGTAAAGCTTATCCAGCTTCTCTGTATAGCTGATATGCTCCATCCAAGGGAACATCCTGGTGAATCTCCTTTGCATCCCCTCCAGTGCAGTCACATCCTTCCTGTAATGTTATTCACAGAACTACACACAGTATTCCATCTTGGCATCACCAAAGTTCCGCATAGCTCATATAATCTGTGCCTCAATGAATCAAGGTTATGTTTATAGTCCCCTACGCTTTCCCAAATTGTGTATTAACTGGTCCATCACATTCAGGGATGTGTGGAGAAGCACCCTCTGACCTTCCTAGTGTGCTGCCATTCATTTAGTCCTCCCCTGTCTGGTTCCTTCTTCCAAAGTGTATCACCTCATATTTATCAGGGTTACATTCCATCTGCCATTGAACTTGCCAGCTGACCATTCAATCTGTATCTTCCTGTAACTTAAGGCCTTCCTCCTCACTGCCAACCAACCGGCCAATCTGCGTATCAAACCCAAACTAGCTTATCACACTCCTCACCCCCCGTCCATATTCACAGCTACATTATTTTTTGAGTACTACAAATATTAAAGTTGAAAATCACACAACATCAGGTAAGAGTCCAACAGGTTTGTTCGGAGGCACTAGCTTTCGAAGCGCTACTTCTTCATCAGATGATTGTGTGCTTTGATGAAGAAGCAGCGCTTCGAAAGCTAGTACCGCTGAATAAACCTGTTGGACTATAATCTGGTGTTATGCGATTTTTAGCATTGTCCACCTAGTTTAACACCAGCAACTCTGAATCACAAACAATAAGGGACACAGCACTGAACCCTATGGTATACATGAGACACTGGTCTCCAGTCACACAAGCAGCCGTCTACCACCACCTTCTGCGTCTTACCACTAAACATCATTTGGATGCAATTTGGCAAGTCACTAATCAGTCCGACCTGTTCCCTGGTTGTTCTGATTCCTGGCCACATTTGTGCAATATCTGGAAATTCTCCCTAACTTGCGCTGTCAGCTGGTTTCCATGCCCCGTGTGAGTGAGTCCCCTACGCGTGCAGAATTTCCTCCTTATTGCAGCCTTAAATGTTCTGCCCTTTATCCTGCCATTATTTCCCTTGAATGTGGATTAGACAGCCGGAGAAGCATTCTGTTAATTTCCAACTTGTCATATATCTTGTGACTTTATATATTTCACAGGGACCCATCTCTTATTCTTTGAAACTCTAGAGAACGCAGGCCGAGTTTCCTCATCACGCAATCTCGCCAATTGAAGGATTAAACTGGAGAATGTCCATTGAACTTCCTCTGTCGTCAGTATATTCTTTCTTAGATTTGGTCACCAAAACTTTACTCAATGTTCCAGGTACAGTACTCAACAACACGCTGTTAAACTGCTGCAACATGTCTTTACATCTGTATTCTGACTCCCTCAAAGCAAGGCAATCCAAGCTTTTACTTATCACTTGCATATATTCCTCCAAATACCCTTCACATTCACGAACTCACTGTGTGAGTTCTTATAGAAACCCTTCTCATAATCTAAAATATGTAAATTCTACTGGTTCCCCATTATCTGTGATGTAAGAATCAACTTCAAACAATTCCAAAGCTTGTCAAGCATGATTGCCCTTTCAGAAATGCATACTGATTCTCTCCAATGTTGCTGTTAATTTCTAAATAACGAATATCACATCCTGTATAATAGATTCCAACAGTTTCCCCACAAATGTCAAGTTAATTGGTCTGCAGTTCTCCACACTATCTCTTCTTCCTTTTGTAGATGCTTGGATCACTACCGTTCATCTACAGTGCTTGGATCCAGACTTTGCAGAATGCACTTCGTAATAGAACACAGTCATCGACAGTGCAACTAATACTTCTATTAGTGGTTTATTTCTGAAGAGTTTGGTATGAAGTACATCTGGTTTGTGAAGGTTAGCAATGCTCAATCCAGCTGCATGTTCAAGTAAAGCCTTGTTACTGATATAAATTGACTTTATGTCTTTCAGTCCACAAGTCCTATATGATGACGTCATGTTTATGGGCGATTTCCTGAATCTTCCTCCACGAAGACAGATGCAAGGTAACTGGTTATTTGCTTGGCCATTTCCCTGTTATCCATAATAAGTTCGTCTCCGCTGATTGCAGATTTCCACATTTGACTATGCTTTTCTCTTTCCTTTGAAATATAGATCATAGATTTATGCAACCTTTGTGTTCCTGTTTGTTTGCATGTGTGTTCGCTTTTTGATTTCCTTACCCGTTTCATGGCCCTCTTTTCTGGAT
Source organism: Hemiscyllium ocellatum (assembly GCF_020745735.1). Taxonomy (NCBI): domain Eukaryota; kingdom Metazoa; phylum Chordata; class Chondrichthyes; order Orectolobiformes; family Hemiscylliidae; genus Hemiscyllium; species Hemiscyllium ocellatum. The sequence goes on along the minus strand of NW_026869191.1, from coordinate 218,864 downwards.
CTTAAATTCTGAGAATTTTCAGGATTCCACAATGTCTGAAATTATTCTGAAGTCACTTCCTGTGATTAATATAATCTTTAATTTATTATGCTAATCATTGTTAACTCACGTTCTCACTCTTGGGTGTTCTACCCGAAATAAATAAATATATTTTTCAGACTTTGTAGTATTTCTATAAATCTCCCGGGCCTGACCATATATATTCAGGAACACTACAGGAGGGCAGGAAAGAAATAGCGGGGGCCCTGGTTGGTACTTTTGCATCATCGGTGGCCAACGGGTGATGTCCTGGAGGACTGGAGGGTAGGGAATGCTATGCCGTTATTCAAGAAGGGCTACAAAGAAAAACCGGGGAACTATAGACCAGTAAACCTAAAATCTGCAGCAGGTAAGTTACTTGAGAAGATTCTTAGGGAGAAGATATGCATACATTTGGAAAGACATGGCCTTGTGAATGGGGGATTATGGCTCACAAGTTAGACTGCTTTGATAATGTGACCAGTAACTTTGACAAGGGCATTGTTGTATATTTAGTCAAAATGGATTTCAGTAAGGCCTTCAATAAGGTACTACATGGTACACTGCTCTGGAAGGTTATATCACATGGAATTGAGGAGGAGCTTGCAAATTAGGCTAAAATTGGCTTGATGATAAGAAGAAGAGGGTAATCGTGGAAGGATGCTTGTCAGACTGGAGGCCTGTGATGAATGGAATGCCTCAGGGGTCGGTGCTGGGACTATATATGTGTGTGTGTGTATATATATATATATATATATATATACATATATATACACACACATATATATATATACACACACACACACACACACACACACACACACATATCTATGATTTAGCTGAGAATTTACAGGCATGATTTGTAAGTTTCAAGGTGACACTAAAATAGGTGGAATCGTGGACAGTGAGGAAGGTTATCAGAAATTTCAGAAATTACAGCAGTAAATTGATTAGGTGGGGAAGTGGGCCGAGAAATGGCAAATGGAGTTTAATTCAGATAAGTGTAAGTTCTTGCATTTTAGAAAGTCAAATCAAGGCAGGAGGTTCATGGTGAATGGCAGGGTCTTAAGGAGTGCAGTGGAACAGAGTGACCCTGGAATTCAGGTGCACAGTTCTCTGTAAGTGGAGACCCAGGTAGACAAGGCACTGAAAAAGGCATTTGACTCACTGGCCTTCATCAGTTAGAGCACTGAATATCGAAATTGGGGAGTTATGTTGTAGTTATACAAGATGTTGGCGAGTCCATACTTGTCACGTCATGTTCAGTTTTGTTCACTTTGCTCGAGGAAGGATGTTATTAAACTGGAAAGAGTGCAGAAGAAATTTACAAGGATGTTGCCAAGACTCAATGGTCTGAGTTATAGTGAGAGGTTGAACAAGCTTGGAGTTTTTACTTTAGAATGTATGAGGCTGAAGGGGATCTGACAGTAGTGTAAAAGATTATGGGAGGCAGTGATAGAGTGAATGCACTCAGTTTTTTTCCCCAGGATTGGGCAACCACGGACTAGAGGGCATCAAGTTAAGGTCAGAGAGGAAAGGGTAAAAGGGAGCCTGAGGGGCAATTTCTTTTACACACAGAGTGGTATGCATATGGGACGAGCTACCAGCAGAAGTGGTTAAGGCGGGTACATTCACAAAGTTTAATAAAACATTTGGGCAAGCACACAGGTAGGAAAGGATTAGAAGGATGCAGGGAAATATTTTGTTCGGAATGGACCAGTTTGGGCCGAATGGCCTGTCTCCGTGCTGTAAGACTCTGTGAGTCTAACAACCATTGTTCTCCTACTGAATGTTATATTGTACTTCCCCAATTCACTGGAGCGAACTTGACACTCTAGCCTCTCGGCTTCCATGATGTTCCAGAATGTTCAACCATTCCATATTGAATGCAGACGCATTGTAAAATACAACATATTAATGTCACTATTCCTCCAAAGCTGCTTCAGAGCATGGTTAGTAATTAGTCCTTCCGACCACACAATAAACAATAGGTGCAGGAGTAGGCCATCTGCCCTTCGAGCCTGCACCACCATTCAATATTATCATGGCTGATCATCCTTGATCAGTATCACACAGCACCAAATCCGAAATAATCTACCTCTAGTTTGGTTCACAACATACTCTTCAACCTACCTGATATACACTTATGGAATTTATTTTTCACAACATTAGCAGTCACTTAGTTAACTCAGTTTCGATGCAACTTGACACCATCTATTATTACTGCAGAACCCACGAGTATTTGTTACTCATTCACAGGATGGGGGCTTCATTGGATAACCAGCATTTGCTGGTCATGCCAGACGGCAGTTAAGAGTAAACAGTGTTGTCTTGGACCTGGAGTGACGTGCAGGCCAGACCAGGTAAGAACAGCCAGTTTCCTTCACTAAAGGACATTAGTGAAGCAGATGAGTTTTTCCAACAATCAACAATGGATTCCTGATCATCATAAACTCTCGATACCAGATACTTATTGAATTGAAATTCCACAATCTGCCATGGCAGGATTTGAATCCATGTCCCCAGAACATTTCATGGGTCTCTAGGTTAAGAACCGAGCGATAATATCAGTATGTCTTGGCTTCCCTTTGCATATAGTTGCATATCTAATTTCCAGAGCATATGATGCAAAATATTTGCGCGACAGTTTTGGTTCAGATATATAACACAACAAGTTTGTTTCTCTTTGCTACTTGTAAGATCTACCCAAACTGATTCTGTGGAAACTGATGGACAGAACCTCTGTCGTTATTAGTGGTAGACTTGGATAAGGCATTCGGGGAGGCTCACCTCGATGCTGAGATGATCTGAAGACATGTCCAGCAATACAGGACAAGCATCAATATCCATTCCGCTCTGTCAGGATAAGTGTCACCGTATATTGTCACTGTTCCCTCACACTCACTGTATATCTGTTACAGCACCTACCCTCAACCAAGGCTCACGCTCTATCTCCAAATAAGGCTCAAGCATGACCATTCCCGCTGCTGAATTCAGCACCTCCCTCCCCCACATTCTCTGTCCCTGATGCAATAGCCCCGTACACTAATAGCACTACATTCATACAACACTATGGACAGACGCCCTCCGGCCACCTCACCATGTCACACCTCACCTGGGAGAAAGTGAGGTTTGCAGATGCTGGAGATCAGAGCTGAAAATGTGTTGCTGGAAAAGCGCAGCAGGTCAGGCAGCATCCAAGGAACAGGAGAGTCGACCTTTCGGGCATAAGCCTCACCTACCCCAGCACTAACAGCAGGGACATCCACTCCCACCCTCACTCATTCTCTCCCTTTCTCCCATTCCAGGAGAAACAGCCTGGAATAGGACAGAAAGGGCCAAGCCGGGTGATGGAGTGCCGGATATCCGTTCCATAATCCCCCTACCATGATATGTGGGGAGGACCCTGGAGAGAGCTGGAGAGGACCAGGAAGCCTTGTGTGGAGATTCTGAAACATCCACGTCCCACCAACCGAGTAAGGAGCAATATTCAGTAAAGAACAATTCTCAATTCAAACCTACTGTCAGTTCCAAACTCATCTCTCTCACTCGCAGAAGAACAGATATCCCATTGCACAGAGATGCAGGCATTGAATTACACAGAAGTATTGGTAAATACCCCAATATACTAACATGCACAATGCATAAAAGGAGATAAGCATGCACACACATAGAAGCACACAAAGACATATACCGTCACACACAAATAGACACAAACACAGAAACACTCAGGCTGATACACAGACAGACAGACATAGTCATGCAAATACAAAACAATAACAAGCACATGGACACACACACACATATAAATGCACATTAAGACACAGACAGTAGTGCCATTAAGTCACAAATAAACACTTTTTTTTATTTATAAGGAGATCAAAGATTCTAGCGAGAAGGTAGGAGACTGATGTTGTGGAACGTATTAGAAATGACTGAATGGTATATTAGACTCGATAGGTCTAATTCTGCTCCTTTTTTAATACTCATGTGGTGTCATGCTCTTCCTGAGACAGCAGCAGCATCAGTGGTAATGTGGGAAAAGATTGGAGGGCAGAATGGTTAATGTCGATTCCTAGTTATTGTACCGAAATGGGGCAGTGATTTGACATGAGGTTAACACAGTTTTTAAAAAATGTGTCCCCAGTGGAAGAAGGATGTCCCTTTCCATTCACTGTTGTGCTGTCTGTGGTGTCCTCATCCTCAGGGAGCAGTGAAGACTCGGTTAATTAAGGTATTTTAGTTTGCCCTTGACTGATCTTTGCTGGACAGGAGAGTCAATGTTTATTGGGAACAGACAGGAGACAGATGGTCAGACCCACTCGGATCAGCCATGAGCATTCTGAATGGTGTCATCAAATGGCCAACTGCTGCCCCTTTCAAATGTGTTGTTCCATCAACCCACCCTCCCGGCTGTTACAGGAATATACTGCTGCCCCTACTCCATGTGTTGTTCCCTCCATCTATGCTCCCGGCCGTTAAAAGATATACCGCTGTCCCTACCCCGTGATGTAGATGTTTTTCATATTCCTGGTACATGAATCATATGAAGTCTGTCTGCAGATGCAGCAAGTGATTCGGAAGGTAAGTGGAATATTGCTGTTTGTGGCAACGGGTATTGGGTTTAATTAGTAATATTTCACTGTATCTGTACAGGGCATTGCTGAGACCACATCAGATACACTGGGGACAGTTTGGATCCTCTAAACTAAAAATAAAACTGGATACAATTCCTTTCAAAGTAGTTCAAAGATGCTTCCTTTTACTCATTCCTGAAATGAAGGCCTCTTGTTATCAGGAATTATCTGTTTGGATCTTAGATGAGAAATCTTATTGAACCACGATTTTCAGAGAAGTCGTTCAGCTGGATACATATTTTCTCTTGTTTAAGAAGACTAAAGCTAGATAATTTTTTTTTGAATGAGATGCATTGGTATTAACACAAATATTATGAAGATATCAACCCATTTTTAAAAAAATTAAGCAGATGCATATGAACATCTCATCAAATCATAAAACGGGCACATTATTTTCTTTTGCTAATGAAAGGCACTGTGCACAACAACAGCAATGATGCTGCATACAACATACAGTCTATTATCATCCATTCCAGAGAATGTACATGGAAGTGCGCATGGTCCAGTTTGGTTTTCAGTTGACATTCTTGTATTTTTCTACACAGAGACGGAGAAAAATATTACTTGCTTCAGAAGCAGCAGCCAATTGGTCTCTCTCTCTCTCTCTCTCTCTCTCTTATTGTGTTCTGCCTGAAAACAAGGCGTGAGAGCAGAAAAATCCCGAGCCATCTTTACCACTCGTAAAGGATTCCTGATGAGGATTCATAGGAATCTCTGTACAGCTCGAAGAAAAGGGAATTCAGCCAAATCCAACTGTTCCAGGAAGAAATCCGCATTCCCAGACATTTGTGTGAGCAGAATAAACTCAAAGTCAGAAAAACATTTGCGACACTCTATCATTTTACCATTTGTTCACAGTTCAACTTTATGTGTCCCAGATTTTTCTAGAAAATTACCCAGTCTGATACCGATATCATTGGACACAGCACTCAACTGGTTACATTTAAAATTTGCTTTCACCAATAGAGGAGTGGGAAAAGACATGAGTGACCCTCCAACATTGGTCAGAACACAAACAAGAGATTCTCAAAGGGTTGGTAAGGTGTGAATTCCCTTCCACAGAAGATTGTGATGCCTGGATATTTCCATGTGTTCAAAATTGTCTATTTAAGACATTTGAAAGACAAATGAATGTAGGGAAATGATACACTGACAGAAAAGTGTTGCTGAGACCTTAATCAGATCAAAGTGCATGGTAGAGCCTCACTCAGAGATGACTCAAAAATGCTTTGCTCTCTCTGATTACAACATGCAATAACAGTACATCCAGGATAATTACAGCCGTTTACTTTGAAATTACAGAAAATGAAAACATAAGGAACAGGAATAGTTAATTCGGTCAGTCAAGCCATTGTATACAATCATGACTGACCTACTGTTAGCATTTATCTTCCTTAATGGCCAGTTATTCACAATCCTGAGCTCTCTGACAGGTCAAAGATTCATGTACCACCTCTTTAAATACTTTCAGTGATGTAGCTCCCCTTACTCTCTAGTCCAGATAATTCCTGACATTGATTACCCTCTGTGAGAGAAAAACACTCTCTACACATACACCATCACCTATTGATATGAACAAGAGGTGAACACAGGGGCTCAGGAAAGAGTGAATGGCCTTGAGATCAAGGCAGTAGTTGACTGAGGATGTTATCGGGACCACCTACTTATTTGAGCTTAATGAGAATCAGGTCTAACCTTCCCCACTGGTTGGAGTCTTTCAGAGCACAAAGGAAGATGTTTGTGGTCGGTGGCCGACAATCCTCTCAGTCATCTCTTCAGGAGATCCTCAAATTAACTTGCTCAGCACAAACATCTTCAGCTCCTTCGTCAACGCGTGTATGCCCCCATTCCCGGTGCTCCCCATCTATCTCAAGATCAGAAGCAGGGTGATCACTGAAGATCACACAATATTCAGAACAATTTGTCCCCCCCTCAGCTCCTGAACCGGTCTGTGTCTATATTCAGCAAGACCCAAACAACATTCACGTTAGTGCTGTTAAAGTGTCGGTAACATTCATGTAACAGCACGGCCAGACACTGCACATTTCCACAGTTAAAAGAGGAGCTCATTCAGCACCTCAAGCTGGTTACATGGATATGTGGAAACCATTCAGCCCATCGAAATGACTGAACAAGAAGAGGGACAGCCCATTCAATCATCCTGCCTGTTCCACAGGAAGAGGAGGCATCTAGTCATTACATTGAGCTGTTAAACAGGAACAGGCAGAGTCCAGTAAGACCCCTAAACATGTTCAATAGAACCAGGAGGAGACCATTCACCCCTCGAGACACTTACACAGGAATAGGAGGGTGTCACTGATGCTCTATCCTGGAAAACAAATGGAGCAGATACTGCACTCACAGACGGCTCACGATGTTCCTCGTGGCTCCATTGCCTGTGGGACACATTATACTGTAACCTGTTTTGCCGGCAGTGAGGAAGGAAGCCAAATGTTTTGTGCCAAGCCTCAAGGAGGCATCTTCCATCTCCAGGAAGACAGGCCCATGTTCTCCGTGGGGGTCAGAAGCTGGTGGGGATAGTTAACTGTTTTAGAATGAAGGTATTGTGGCTCCTGTCGGGATGGTGGATAACGTGAAGTTCTATGTATGATCACACACCAGATACACTGTATTAATGTTGGAAGAGTTTAGGTAAAGACTGGCCCTCTCTCTCTCAATCGAAATGGGGAGTGGAGTGGAGTGAGAGGGACGTTCTCAGAGTCTTTTAAGCCATCGAGAATCATGTAAACTAAGTAAAGAAAACATGGAACTTATCACCGTATTAGTTCTGTTTGGAATATAATGAGTGACTGTCCATCCACTTACGGTTCAATGCAATCACCTCTTATTCCTTCAAAGTGCTACAGATTAACCCTCAAGCACTCCCGATGGTACAATCATCCCAACAATGAGTCTAGTGAATCTCCATTACACTCTTTCTGCCAAGAGGATTATTCCTTATAAAGGAGAGAAAATCTGTGCACAATACCATAAATACTATCTCAACAACACTCTAGGGTGGATCACACTAATTCTGTTCCCTCACCTAGATGTCTCAGCTTCTTTCCTGTGGTATAAAAAGCCATTCCTTCTCACTACACTGCGAATGATATGGTATTTTGAAGTTTCTTACATCTTTGCGTCAGTCATCACCAGAGGTGCCGATGGAGATGTATATCACGTTCAGAGGGAGACTCAATCAGAAAGAATTCACTTGAACCAGGGAATGGTCACCTACCTGAATGGAAATTACTTGCAGGAACATGGAAATCAGGCAGAGGAAGGGAGCTATCTTTCCTGTTGTTCTGCTCTCATGGGATGTGTGCAGCCCTGGTCAGGCCAACATGTTATGCTGATCTTGAACTGAGTGGCTGTTTCAGCTGTTGCACAGGATAATAAAGAGTAAACCACATTGATGTGGGTTTGCAGTCACACAGAGACCTGAACATGGAAGGATAACCCATTGCCTTCTCTACAGGACATGAGGCAAACAGATAGGCTTTTGTTTAAAACAAGTGGTGATGATTTCATTTGCATTCCATCAACTTCCTTCATGAGACACAAAAAGATTATTATTCTGTGCCGCTTGATGATGAGTCAATGACTTGACCACCATGCACTGTCTGTCCATCTGACAGATTCTGTGGAGAAGACAAATTACCCATCTCAAGTGCAAATATGTTGTGATGGAAGCATAGTTAGAAGGGACTTGAAACGGTTAAATCTGGATTTACTAAAGGCACAAATCATGGATTATTCAGCAGTTCATTGAGGCTGAGAATGTGACTGAAATATCCTGATAGTGGTCCTGGGTAGGATTGGTGAGTGGGGAGAATATGTAGAAATGTGAATATGAATGGAGAAAAAAGATAATGGAGTTTCAGAACAGTCTGGTTTCTCCTCGCGTATTGTTGAGTAAGTTGTGGATAGTAATTTGCTAGTTTTAATCAGTAAGGAATAAATTTTTTGACTGGATCTGAAAATGATGACTTCCAAATTTTAAAATTTGAATATGAACAGCAATTCAGTTCAACTCCGTTTAATGGTCAGATGGAATGACTTACCAGGAACACCAACTATAGCGAGGATGGGATAGTAACCTCCTTGAATAATCCAAAGGATATCTTCGATCCGTGATGCTAATGATATCCAAGGCTGAGAAAGATAGTAAAGACCCAAGGATAAACTCCTGTCTGTTGTAATATTCCAGTCGAAGGTTCTCACATTCTGATCCATTAATTGAACGTCCCAGTCTAATGTTCTCAGATTCTGATCTCTCCTCCTCCGTCTCTCGAGCTGCTGATCCCTGTTAGTCCAGTCGATGATGCTCCCGCCCATGCTGGGATAACACAATGAACCGAGTCCTTAATTAATAGAAGAGGCAAACCCTCCAGTGACACATCTCGGATCCACAGAGACTGACATCAATCACAGTCACTGAACAAATAGCTCCAGCCAACGCCTTTCAATTCAATATTGTTTTATTCAAATTCAAAACAATGATTCAAACTGTCATTTTCTGGATGGGCAATGTAAGGGTGACTGATGGAACAAATCTTGAGGCTGGTAGATCAATTGAGTGTAATTATTCAATCTGCCTTGGATGCAGGTGAAATGCCGTAAGTTTATCAGAACTTAAACGTTCTTCTCTGTTTATAAATGGAAACATACATCCTGGAACTACTGACCAAGCATTATAATTTCAATAAAACATTGAGACAATTTTTATAGTTCATGATCTGAGGGGAATGTGTGTCTGAGAAACGTGAGGTTATAACAGACAAATGGCATGAAATTTTTAACAGAGAATTGAACGTGACAAATGTAATTCAGATTGTTATTCCAGTTTTGGAGAGAGGCAGATGAGGCCTGTGCTATTGATGTTATCGAAGTTCGTGAACTGTGATGAAGTGTCATTTACTGGACTTCAATGACAGTGTGATTATGGCATTGTGGAGGAGACACACCATAAAGAGATGTGGGGGACATGGCAGTTCAGACATGAGGGAGGGACAATAATATTCCCCAGTTATCAGTATTGGAATGTTACCCTTTATAACTCATATGCAGAACAGATTCAAGGATACATTTAAAGTGAGGAATGAAGAATAAAATCTGTTTATTGAAAACAAAATACAGCACAAAATAATTTTTTGTCCATACAAAACTATGGAAAGTACAAAGAGATAAAATACACTGATGATATTGAGCGACATAAATTGAAGTGTGTATTACAAAACCACGGAAGTGGTGTCCAATCTTTCTCGATCATTATTTGGCCCACAGCTGAGATACTGATTTCCCCTCTGTCAGTGATCCACCTCATTGAGATTCTCTGGCGCAGTATCCCAGTATCGAGCAGGATTCTCAGTTCCTGCTGCTGTTCACCCAGCCTATTTAAATTAAACCACCTTCTAATTGCAAAAACAAAAATCGCTTGGCCTTTTGCACTCTGTTTAACTGTCAGCAACTCAGCTCTGTGATATTATTGAAGATAAATGCTCTGGGACCACAGCCAGTATTCGCACAGTGCTCACAGGGTATGGCACTAGATAAAGGCCTTGCAATCTGTGAGAATTTCTAAATAAAACTTACATTTTCTGTCTGTTCCTGTCTATCTCTGCTGTCTTCTGATCTATCCAACTCACCCTCGTTTAACATCCCTCCAATCACTCCCTGTTTCCAAATTGTACAGCTTGATGTTCGACTGGGACAAAACAACTATTATAGGACAAGCCAAACAGAGAACAGCCAGGGGACTCTTAGAGGCATGACACTCGTCAACAGATTCTATTATCAAACACATCGACCTGGACCCAAAATACCGGCCACTTCAGCGGACAGCTGGAACTGACAACCGGAAGCGGCAGAGACAAACCACTACAGATGCAGGAGGAAATATCACAGACGCGCTTCACAGGAGGTTTCCAAGCACTGAGGATGACCCTAGACAGGGGACTAAACGTTTGCAACACAAATTCCCATTTCGGCGAACAGAACCACAACAACGAGCACCCGAGCTACAAAGATTTTCACAAATGTTGTGGCCATTTTGGAGAAATGGATCGAGCAGGGACAGGACTGATCGTTTGAGGGTCCGGGGTTTATATGCTTCATTAAGAACAGGAAGTAACTAAAAATGGTGGGGAGGAGGTGGAATTGTTAATCAAATGCAATATTACGTTGGCAGAAAGGATGTTTGATAAGAACTCGTCTACTGAGTTAGTATGCGAAGAGGTTAGAAACAAAAATGGAGAGATCACCCTGTTGACAGTTCTCTATAGCCCTCTGAAAAGTTCCAGAGATTTAGACTAAGGATTACAAAGATGATGCTGGATAGGAGCGAATATAACAGAGTATTTGTTACGGAAGATTTTACCTTTCCAAATATTGATTGGAAACGCTTCAGTTCAATTACTTTATATGGGTCAGTTTTTGACCAATGTGTGCAGAATGTTTCCTGACGCGTTATGTGCATAGGCCAACAAGGTACAAGGCCAAATTGGATTTGCTACTGGGTAATCAACCAGATCAGGTGTTAAATTTGGAGGTAGGTGAACACTTGGCTGATAGTGGCCACAATTCAGTTATGTTTATCTTAGCGATGGTAAGGGACAGGTCTATACCCCAGCGCAACTGTTATAGCTGGGAGAAAGCCAATTATGATGCGATTAGGAAAGGTTTTAGGATACATAGCATGAGGAAGAAAACTTAAGGAGATGGCCACAATTGAAATGTGGAGCTTTTTCAAACAACAGCTACTGTGTGTCCTTGATAAGTTTATACCTGTCAGGAAAGGAGGAAGTGGTCGAGCGAGGCTGCTGTGGTTTACTAAAGAAGTTGAATCTCTTGTCAAGAGGAAGAAGGAGGCATATGTAAAGATGAAACGTGAGGCTCAGTTCGGATGCTTGAGAGTTACAAGTTAACCGGGAAGGACTGAAGGAAAGCTAAGAATAGCCAAGAGAGAGCATGAGAAGTCTTTGGCAAGTAGGATCCAGGAAAACCCTCAAGCTTTGTATCAGAATGTCACGAATAAAATAATGACCAAATTAAGATTAGGGCCAATCAAGGACAGTAGTGTGAAGTTGTGTGTGTAGTCCAAGGAGATAGGACAGGCACTAAATAAATACTTGTATCAGCATTCACAATGGAAAGACAATGCTGTTGAGGCCGATATGGAGTAAAGGCTATTACACTAGATGGGATTGAATTTCGTAAGGTGGAGATGTTAGCAATTCTAAAGAGTGTAAAAATAGATAAGTCCCCTTGGCCAGGTGGGATTAATTCCAGGATCCTCTGAGAAGTTAGGGAGGAGATTACACAACCATTGGTTCGAATCTTTACATCGCCATTGTCTACAGGAATAGTGCCAGAAGACTGGACAATAGCAAATGTCCCTTTGTTCAAGAAATTGAGATGAGACAACCCTGGTAGTTATATACCAGGCTTACTTTGGTTATGGGTAAATTGTTGGAAAGGATTATACGAGATAGGATTTATTAGCATCTAGAAAGGAATCATTTGATTAGGGATAGTCAACAAGGATTTGTGAAGGCTATGTCATGTTTCACAAATCTTACTGAGTTCATTGAGAAGTTGACCAAACAGGTGGATGAGGGTAAAATTAGGTATAAGGATTTCAGTCAAAAATTTGATAAGTCCCCCATGTAAGGCTATTGCAGAAAATATGGAGAGTGTGGTGTTGGAAAATCAGAACAGATGAGGCAGCGTCCAAGGAGTAGGAGAGTCGATGTTTCATTTGCAAACCCTTCATCAGGAATCAGTGTTCTGATCTCCAGCATCTGCAATCTTCACGTTCTCCTCGGATCCTGCCTGACCTGCTGTGCTTTTCCAGCAGCACACTTTCGACTCTGATTTCAAACGTCTGTCGTCTTTACTTTCTCCCAGAAAATAGAGAGACGTGGAATTGAGGATGATTTAGTGGTTTGGATCAGAAATTGGCTAGCTGAAAGAAGACAGAGGATGGTAGTTGATAGCGAATGTTCATCCTCGAGTTCAGTTGCTAGAGGTACACTGTAAAACTCTGTTTTGGGGCGACTGTTGTTTGTCGTTTTGATAATGACCTCAATGAGGGAATGGAAGGATGAGTTAGTAAATTTACGTTTCGCAATAAGGTCGGTGGAGCTGTGGGAAGTGTTGAAGGATGTTGCAGCTACTGAGCTGTAATCTTTGATGTTGATTCTCCTACAAGGGGCTGAATAGCTTCCTTCTGCGAAGTACCAATTCTGAAGTACTCTGACCCACAATAAAAGCTTTAGGTGCCCGGAGTGGCAAGCTTGTCCAGTTAAGGATACACACTGCACAAACATCCATCATCTCTTCCTGTTCTCTGATATGCAGCGGCCTCAAAATATCTGCCCAAACAAAATAGATTAATTCCAATTCAAGCAGTCAGAAGGACATTCACCAGAGGGGTTTGCCATCAGCGGATTTAATTAATAACAAGATTTCAGAACAACACAAAAAGAAAATAATATCGCAGCCCATAATAATTGGCAGCAGAGCAAAACCTACAGTTGCAAATAGTTCCACGTTCAATATTATGTTCAGTTTTGATCACCTTGCTATAGGAAGGATGGTATTAAACTGGAACTTTACAAGGATGTTGCCAGGACTCAAGGGTCTGAGTCATAGCGAGAGGTTGGATAAGCTGGGACATTTCTCTTTCGAGTTGAAGCAGCCAGGGGGTGCACGAAGTGCTTCGAGAGGCTTGTCATGGCCCACATTAGTTCCAGTCTACCAGCCTGCCTCGATCCCCTACAGTGGAATGTGTCCATATCGGGTGTCATTTCCCGGGAACATCTGGACAACAAGGACACCCACGTCATATTCCTGCTTATTGACTATAGGTTCTCCTTCAACACCATTATTCCCTTCAGACTGATTAAAAAACTCCCTGACCTTAGTCTCAGCTCCGCCCTCTGAAATTGGATCCTCAGCTTTCTGACCCACAGGACGCAATCAGTGAAAATAGATAAGTGTGTATCTTCCATGATAACATTCAACACTGAAATCCCAAAGGATGTGTCGTCAGCCCCCTACTATACCCCTGTACACCCACAACTGTATTGCCAAAGTTTGAACGAATGCCATCTACATGTTCACGGATAACACCATCATAGTAGGACAGATACGTAATGATGGCAAGTCAAAATACAGAATGGAAATAGAGGACTTGCTGACGTGCTGCACTGAGACCAACCTCTCTTTCAACGGTGAGTACTAACCAACTGATCAATGACTTCAGAATGAAAGGAGGAGAACATGCCCCCATCTGCATCAATGGAACTGAAGTTGAAATAGTGGACAACATTAAGTTCCTCGGAGTGAAGATAACTGACATTCTGTCCTGGACTTCCCAGTTAGATGTGACAGTCGAGATCACACAACAACCCCTCTTCGTTCTCTAGTAGCTCAAGACATTTGGCATGCTCACAAGGATCCTCACCAATTTCTACAAATGCACCACTGAGAGCAAACCATCCAGGTGTATAAATGGCCTGGTGTGGCAACAGCCCAGCCCAGGCCAGTAACAGAAATGACAGAAGGTTGTGTGCACAGCCCATACCATGAAGGAAACCAACCTCCCGTCCATTGACTCCATTTACACGGCAACCAAAGACCCATCGCACTCTGGATCACCTGCAATCTCTTCCATCAGGCAGACAGTACAGAAGCTTAAACACTCAAACCAGCGGCTGATGACAGCATCTTCCCAACCATTATTAAACTGAGGAATGGAATCTCTGACTTCAAATAGTGCTGATCTTAATCACGTTGACCTTGCCTCTTACATGCTATTTGTGGTGTAGCCTGTATGCCTCAGTCTGTTTTAGTTTACCCTCTGATCTGTATGTCCTTGGTTATTGTAGGAGCGAGATTCCCCAGCTAGGGACAAAGACTCTGGAGGCAGACAGGGCACGGGCAGGGAGTGGACTTTAATTCAAGCAAAAACTTGAAGAGAGAATACCAAAGGATCTTCCTCAAATCTGGCTTTAAAATAAGAAGACAATGGTTTCCCTAATCCTCAGCTCAGATCCGAAGAGGGTTGCTGCTCCCAGTTACCTCGAGCTGTGGGGCGGTGGGTACCTCCTGGTTTTCACCTGGTGAAAGGTGGCCTTTGGCAGTCACCTCGGAGGGTTCGTCGTTTCCTGTTTGGGAGGTTCTGCCCTCCTTTCCCCCCGCAGCGCTCTGTTTCTTATTCTGGTGATGACCCTCCTTGAGCACATCTTTGATTAGCTTAGATTACTTACAGTGTGGAAACAGGCCCTTCGTCCCAACAAGTCCACACCGACCCGCCCCCACACTTCCCCCAACATTTTACCCCTTCATCTAACACTAGAGGTAATTTAGCATGGCCAATTCACCGAAACCGGAGCACCCAAAGGAAACCCACGCAGACACGGGGAGAATGTGCAAACTACACACAGAACGTCGCCTGAGATGGGAATTGAAACCTGGTCTCTGGCGCTGGGAGGCAGCAGTGCTAACCACAGTGCCACCGTGACACCCATCTTCACCATCCGAAGAGCTGCCTGTATCCTCACCGTGCAACTGTCATTTCCCCCTTTGGTAGGAGGTTTTGGTGGCCTGACACGTTTTCGCCCTCCTGTTTTTTTTTATACGAATCCACTCCTCTGCCTCCATGGCTCACTCCTCCTCCATTGCCTCCGTCTGTCCTGTAGATTCTGGGATCAGCTACTGTACCTGGCTGCTGGCTGTTCCGCTCCAGACTGTCCTTCCTTCCTGGTGCCACCAGACACCGTTCCCTTGCTGGTTTGTGGTGCCTTGTTTATCGTTTGCCGTGCAGCTCTGGCCATCTGTGCGGAGGTGGCGGATGCTCGTCTTGGGTAGGTCTCCTCGCCACACAGATTATAGTTCTTGGCCTCTTTGCATTCCTTGGTCAGGTGACCCTCCTGTTTGCAGTTCCGACAGTTACCTTAGAGTCAGCCGCAATGTGGCCTGACCTCCTGCAGGTTTAGCACACTTTCGGCTGGGCGGCATATGTCAGGTACACTCTGCCCCCTCCGATGCAAAGCTGGAGGTTGGGTGGATGATGTTCCCATAGCATTGACCCTCAGGATTACCCTGACCTGCTGCTTGCTGGTCCAGATCCTGAAAGGGTCGACCACATCAGTGCTTTCTGCCTCAACGTGGACATATCTTCTCAGGAAGGTGAGGACAGCAGCTGCTGGGACGTGGGGGCTGTACATATGAAACGTAACACCCCTGCTCTGTGCAGGACGCACACCCAACAGGATCGCTGGCAAGGTGGTGAATAGAGACTCCCCATCCTTCTCCTTGAAGACATTCAGGAGCTGCTCGCAGTGCTTCACGCTCCTAAAGGTCACATCAAATTAGCGTTCCACAGGATAATTCTGCACGCAGCACACATCGGCTTTTTTATTTCAAAAGTATACTTTATTCATAAAATACGTTGATGGTCTGTACAGTTGGTCATGCAAAACATACGTAAACATTTACATACAGAGATCAGAATTTATCATTTTTATATACAGGTCTATGTCCATATATTTAGCTGCGGCGTCAGCAGAGCCCAAATGACTGCGTGGGCCCCGTGTTCTTCTTAGGCAGGCAGATGTTACACGGTGGTCTTTCCCCACCGTGCCTTGGCGGTAGCTGCCCCAAGCTTCAGTGCGTCCCTCAACACGTAGTCCTGATCCTTGGAATGTGCCAGTCTGCAACTCTCAGTCGGGGTCAACTCCTTCAGCTGGAAGATCAACAGGTTTCGGACCAGAGAGTTGATGATCTTCCATGCACAGTTGATGTTTGTCTGGGTGTGCATCCCGGGGAACAGACCGTAGAGCACAGAGTCCCATGTCACGGCGCTGCTCGGAACAAATACCACTACATTCCTCTCCAGGCATCTTCTGCGTAGGCATATTCCAGAAGGAGGTGTGTGACAGTCTCGCCCCTCCCCCCACCCCCGCAGCCGCTTCGAGGTCAGCGTGTGGTGCAGCTGAGTGTCTGGCGTGCATAAAGGATCTCACAGGCAGAGCCCTTCTCATCACCAGCCAAGCCATGTCTTGGTGCTTGTTGGAATGTTTGGCGATGAAGCATTCTGCCAAATGGCGTTGACAGTCTGCTCAGGGAATCGCTCAATAGGATCCCCCCTCTCCTTTTTCCGAAGGGTCTCAAGGACATTACGTGCTGACCACTTCCTGATGGACTTGTGGTCAAAGGTGATTTTCTTCATAAACTTCTCCACGAAGGTCAGGTGATACGGAACGGTCCAACTACTCAGAACGTTCCACGGCAGCGAGGCCAGGCCGATCCTTCGCAACACCGAGGACAGGTAGAACTTCAGTATGCAGTGACACTTGGTGTTTGCGTACCGGGGATCCCTGCACAGCTTGATGCAGCCAAACGCAAAGGTGGCCATCAGGGTGAGGGTGACATTAGGTGTATTTTTCCCCCATTACCCAGATCTTTGTACAGCGGGTCCCTTCGGAACCGGTCCATCTTTGACCTCCATATAAATTGGAAGTGACTGCAGCTGCACAGGTTCTGGGAACAGGTCAGACCTGTGTCACATATAACAGCAATGACAGTGCCTCACACCTGATGACCAGGTTTTTTCCCGCGATGGAGAGCTGCCGTAGCTTCCATCTACCCAGTTTCTGCCTCACTTTGCTGATATGCTCCTCCCAAGATTTGGCACACGCCAAAGCCCCACCCCACCACCCCCCCACCCTGAACCAAATATCCAGCACCTTCAGGTGGTCGGTCCTGACAGTGAAGAGGATCGAGGATTAGTCGGCCCAGTTCCGAAAGGCATGGCCTCGCTCTTGCCTCGGTTTACCTTGGCCCCCGAGGACCGTTCGAACTGGTCACATATGCACATGAATCTGCGCACGGACAGCGGATCCGAGCAGAAAACGGCGACGTCATCCATCTACAGGGAGGCCTTAACCTGCAGGCCCCTGCTGCCTGGAATAGTCACCCCTCTCAGGCTCACATCCTTCCTGATGGGCTCTGCAAATGCCTCTATGCAGCACACAAACAAGGCAGGAGAGAGAGGGCAGCCCTGCCTGACTCCAGATCTGACTGGGAAGCTCTCTGATTCCCACCCAATGATTGAGACTGCACTGACAATGTTGGTGTAGAGCAGTCTGATCCAATTGCAGATTGCCTCACCAAAGGACTTTTTGAAGAGAACATCTCTCACCTGTGTGATATCCTGTCAAAGGCTTTCTCCTGGTCCAGGCTGATCAGGCAGGTGTCCAATCCTATGTTCTGCACGATCGTATACCTGAGGAGTGCGAGACTCTCAGCAATCTTCCTACCCGGTACAGTACAGGTTTGGCCAGGGTGAATCACCGACCCCAGAGCAGACCTGACCCTGTTTGCAATTACCTTTGACAGAATTTTGTAATCCACATTCAACAGTGAGATTGGTCTCCAATTTTTGAGTTCCTCCCTCTCCCCCTTCCGCTTGTAGATGAGGGTGATGATGCCTTTCCTCATGGATTCACTCATGGTACCTGCACTCAGCACACGTCAGCTGCTCCAAACTCGCTGCCCTAAAACAAAATCATCTTCACGAACACCATCTGATCGACAGGTGTACGATCCTCCACCTTCTTCACAGTCACCCTGACTGCGTTGCGAATGCCCTGGCCTGGGCTGCGGGCGGCTGCTGAGGCCAGAGCTCCTCGCTTGGTTGGTCCCTGAGTTGGCGTTATGCCGAAGGCAGCATGAAGATTAACAAAGAGCAGGGCAGCACAACCAAACGATCCTTCAATATCCAATCACGATCCAGCGATGATCTCGACGAGCTGTGATGATTCGCAACTCGACATCCGTCCTGATATGAACAGACCCTTGATCTTAGCCAAAAGAGACTCTATTAAAAATTTTGCTGAAAATCCAACTTCTGTTCCTCTATTGCTTTTCTGTAAATAATCTATCAGTCAGTTTCTCAAATATGTTTCCCATTTCACTAATGTTTGTTGGGTTTTTTTCTATGCCCATTATTTTCAGTTCCAATAATTTCCCCAAATTAGTTTATATACTAATGTAATACTATATCCTTTTCTCCTCACTCTCAGGTTTTCTCCTATTGCTGGGAAGGCTTTGTTTATGCCTTTTTCTGTGAAGACAGAAGTGAAGTAGTTGTGTCATGTTTCTCTGTTCTCCATTCTCCATTCCATGCTTTCTGACTGTAAGGAAGCTGACACTTTGACTAAAAAGAACAGTTGTCTGTTCACCCTGTCCATGCCCCTTGTAATCTTAAACTTGAATTAATTACTCACTCAACTTTCTCTGCTCCAATGGAAACAACCCGAGTTTATCCAGCCCCTCTCCACAGCTCATATGTTCCATCCCAGGGAACACCTCAGTGAATTTCCTCTGCACCTTATCCAATACAATCACATCATTACTGTAATGAGCTCCCAGAAATGCACACAGTATTTAATTTGGCCTTACTAATGTGCTATCTAACTCTTCTAGTCTTTGGGTCAACGATCGAAGACTACTGTCCTGCTTAACTCATCAACGATCACATCCAGTCACTTTCAAAGATGTCTGGAGAAGCACCCACTGAGATTCCTGGTGTGCAGCCTTCCATTGAAATCTCCACTGTTCGTCCAAAGTGCATTACCTCATATTTATCATGATTACATTCCATCTGCCATTGATTGTTATCATCTGACCAATCCACCAGTATCTTCCTGTAACATAAGGCCGTCCTCCTCACTCCCAACCAACTGGTCAATCTTTGTTTCCAACACAAACTTGCTAATCACTCTCCCCCAACCCACATCACATTCACATCACTTATGGTTACCACGGATAATAAGGGACACAGCACTGATATCTGCGGTACACCAGACACACAAACAGCCTTCTAGCACGAAGTTGCATTTGGATTCAACTTGGCAAGTCACTAGTAGGTCCCTACCTGTTCCCTGGTTATTCTGTTCCAGATGACATACCTGTAGAATATCTGGGGATTCGCACCAATCTTGCTCTGCCAGCAGGTTTCCATGGGCCTGCATGTGTCAGTCCCCTCCGAGTGAAGAATTTCATCCTTATTGTGCTCTTAAATGCCCTGTCCATTAACCTGCCATTATTTTCCTTAAATGTAGAATAGACAGCCAGAGAAACATTCTGTTTATTTCCACCTTGTCACATGTTTCGTAGATATTCCAAATTTCATTGTGATGACCTCTTGTTCTTTGAAACTGGCGAAGTTACAAGACAAGTCCCCCCATCAGAAAGTCTTGTCCTCTGAGGGATTAATCTGAAGAATGTCCATTGCACGTCCTCTGTCTTATAGTCTTTCATATATTGGGTCACCAACACTGTACACAATTGTCAAAGTATACTCTCAACAACAATCTATGCAAACTGCTTAATGATGTCTCTACAGCTGTATTCAGATTCCCTTCAACGAAGGCCAACCTAACTTTAACTTTCCAATTACAGGTATTCCTCCAAATACTATTCACGTTAATTGCATTTACGATTTTACTGTGTGAGTTCTTACAGAAATACTTCTGAAAATCCAAATGCTCCACTTCCACTGCTTGTCCATTGCCTATCCTGCAAGAAACAACTTCAAACAATTCCGAAGTTTGTCAGGTATGATTTCTCTGTTGGAAATAAACAGTAATTTTCTGCAATGTTGCTGTTCATTTCTGAATGCCCAATATCATCTTATATAGTAGATTCCAACTGTTTCCTTGTAGATATCTAATTAATTGGTTTGCAGTCCTCTGCATTATCTCTTCTTGCCTGCGTCTATAGTTGGATCATGTTCACCAACGTCCAGTTATCTACTTATAGCCTTTGCATAATCTACAGGAAAATAAAGCACAGTCACCGAGAGTTCAATTAATATGCTGATTTATTTCTGACATTTTGATATGAAGTACATCTGACCCATCAGACTTAGCAATAATCGATCTAGCTTCACTTTCAAATACTACCTTGTTGCTGATACGCATTGACTTTATGTCTTTAGTTCCATAAGTCCCAATTGACCACCCGTTATACCTCAGAGATTTGCTGGAGCTTTCTCCATGAAGACAGATGTGAAGTAACTGGGTAATTTATCTGCCCTTTTCCTTTTTTCCCCACAATAAATTCCCCTATACCTGACAAATTTCCACACTGGAACTTGCTTTTGCTTTCTTTACTATATGGATCGTAGATGTAAGCAGTCTGTGTGTTTCCCGTTTGTTTGTATTCATGTTCCTTTTGATTTCCTTAACACTTTCTCCTTCCTTATTTTCGGAAAAGTAAATCTCTCCGAATGTTCAGGTTTCCACAATATCTGGAATTCTCCTGAACCTATTTCCTTTGATTTAACGCAATCTTTCATTTCTTACATTAACCATCATTGAGTCAACTTCCCTTTGTTTGGTGTTCATAACTTAGTGATATGTACGCATTTTTCAGACATTACAGTATTTCTATCAATAACAAAAATTATTTGGCTCACACTAAATGTAATATTGTATTTTTCCAATTCACTTGACCCTCTCGTTTCCGTGCTTCCATGATATTTGAGTATAATGTTCAAAAGTTGTATATTGCATGCAGACGCCGTGTAAAATGAAACATATTAATGTCACAATTCCTCAAAAGCTGCTTAAGAGCAAGATCATTAATTAGCCCTTGTGACTACACAACGTCGGAAATGACCTGCTCTCTAGTTTGATTTACAACATACTCTTCAACCTACCTCATATACACTTATGAAATTTATTTTTCACAGCATTAGCGATCATTTAGTTAACGCAGTTTTGATGCAATTTTCGATCATCCAGTATTCTGCAACACTGACAATATTTGCGTACCTAATTTCCAGAGCCTAGGCTGCTCAAAATTTCCACAACAGTTTTAGTTTAGATATGCAAGGCACCAATGTGTGTTCCTCCTTGTTGTTTACAAGATCGTCGCAAACTGATTCTGAAGAAGCTGAGGGATGTGATCTGTGGTCTTATTAGTGACAGACATGGACAAGACATTGGGGAGGCTCGCCCCTATGCTGAAATGATCCGAAGAAATGCCCATCAATTCAGGACAAAAATCAATAACCTTCCCCGCTCTGCCAGGGCAAGTGTATCTGTATTCTGTCTTCTCCATCACACTCACTGTATATCTGCTATATTCCTGATGAAGGGCTTTTGTCTGAAACGTCAATTTTCCTGCTCCTCGGATGCTGCCTGAGCTGCTGTGCTTTTCCAGCTCCACTCTGATAGAAATCTTTTTTCCAGCATCGACAGTCCTCAATTTTGCCATGTCTGTTACAGCACCTAGCTCCGAACAAGGCTCTTGCTCCCGCACTCTCACTATTGCATGCAACACTCTCTTTCCTTCACCCTCACTGTCACTGAATGCAAATTGAGTTTGAATTTATAGTTTTACCAACATCGAACCAGTAAGACGATTTAAAAATGCGGACATTTTGAAAATTGGAGAGAGAGAAAATGCCATCGAGACGGAAGAAGCCTGTGGATCAACCATCTTACTCTGGAAGATATTAGGAAATATTCTCTATCAAAGATATTTGTTCATATGAAACTTATTCACAGTAAACAGAAATTTGACGATCCAGAGAATTCAACAGCCGGAAGAGTGACGACACAGAGGATAGCTATGGCTGTGCAGTTTTGAATTAAGTTGATATAATCTTTATCAGTGTTATTGAAACAGCATAATCTTATTGAGTTGGAGTCAGATAATAAGCAATTGTTGGGGGATTAGATTTGTGAATAGTTGTTGTGTAACGTTCAATTTTAGAGTTAAAAAATTAAATTGACTTTATTTTATTTAAATAGTGAAATGTGGGAGTTTTCTGTCAGTCAAATTCTAATAGACTACGAGGTGAGGTGAGCTTTCCGGGGCGTTCACTTTATTTAACAGAGGGGTTCACCGCAATGTTGTAACACTCGCAAAGACCAACACAGAGCAACGAAAAAATAAATAAGGAGTTAGAAAATTAAATATGAGAGTAAGTAAGCCAATCATGTACAGAAAGATTGTAAGAGCTTGTTTCGATGCATAACAGGCAAACGAGAGGCAAAAATGTGTATTTGATCGCTAGAAATTGACACGAGTGTGGAACAAGGAAATGGCTGAGGAGCTGAATAATTACTTTGCATAAGTCTTCACGGTGGAAGACACGAGTAATATCCCAAAAATTGAAAAGAATGAATGGTCAGAGCTAGGTATGGTGGCCATCACCATTGAGAAAGTGCTGGGAAATACTGAATGGCCTGATGGTAAGTAAATCACCTGGACCAGATGGACTCCAAACCAGAGTTCTGAGGCAGATAGCTGATGACACAGTGAAGACATTGGTAGTGAACTTTCAGGAGTCACGCGAATCAGGGAGATTGCCAAAGGACTGGAAAATCGCTAACGTGATACCCCTGTATAAAAAAGGAGTAAAGCAAAATGCGGAAACTTACAGACTGACTAATCTAAACTTGGCTGTGTGTAAGATCCTGGAATCCACTGTGAAGGATGAGATTTCTTAATAATTGGAGGTGGATGGTAAAGTAGGACAAAGTTAGCACGTTTTCATCAAGGGGAGGTCATGCCTGGAAAATCTACTAGAAAACCTTGATGTCGTAATGAAAAAGGAAAGCCAATGGACGTCATCCACCTGGACTTCCAGAAGGTCTTTGCCAATTTGCCGACAGGAGGCTACTGAGTAAGGCAATGGCCCATTGTTTTAGAGGCAAGGTGCTAGCATGGATAGAAGTTTGGCTGTCTGGCAGGGAGTAAAGAGTTCGATAAAAGTGTCCTTCTCAGTTTGACAGTCGGTGACAAGTGGTGTTCCATAAGGCTCAGTGTTGGGACCAAAAGTTTTCAGTTTATACATTAACGATCCAGATGAAGGAACTGAAGACATTCTGGCTACGTTTGAAGATGATACAATGATAGGTGTAGGGACAGGTCGGCTCAAGAAGGGTATGGACAGGTTAGAATAATGGGCAAAGAAGTGGTAAATGCAATGCAAAGTGAGAAATTGTGGGTACATGTACTTTGGTTGGAAGAATACAAACATGGACTACTTTCTAAATGGGGAGAAAATTCAGATGTCTGGAGTGCAAAGGGACTTGGGAGTTCTACTCCAAGATTCTCTCCAAGTAAACTTGTAGGTTGAGTCAGTAGTTAGGAAGGCAAATGCAATGTTGGCATTTATTTTGAAAGGATTTGAATATTAAAGCAGGGGCGTACTTCTGAGGCTCTATAAGCTCTTGTCAGACCATATTTGGAGTATTGTGCGCTATTTTGAGCCCCATATCTCTGGAAGGATGTTCTGGCCTTGGAATGGGTTCAGAGAACGTTCATGAGAATAGTCCCAGGAATGAAAAGATTAACATATGAGAACCTTTGAGGACTCTGGGTCTGTACTTGATGGAGTTCAGAGGGATGTGGGGGATCTAATTGAAACATACAGGATGCTGAATGGTCTGGACTGTGTGGATGTTGAGAATAATTCCATTGGTAGGAGACTCTAAGACCCAAGGACACAGCCTTACAGTAAAGGGAAAAAAAAACTTTTAGAATCGAGATAAGGAGAAACGTCTTCAGCCAGAGACTGGAGAATGAATGGAATTCATTTTCGCAGAAGGCAGTGGAGGTTAGGTTATTGAGTGTATTTAAGTCAGATATAGATAGGTTGTTCAGTATCAAAGGGATCAAGGGTTACAGGGAGAAAGCAGGAGAATGTGGTTGAGAAACTTGCCAGCCAGAATTGAATAATGGATCAGACTCGATGGGCTGAATGGCCTAATTTATGTTCCTATGTCCGAAGATCTTATGGTCATAAGCCGCAGTCGATTGCTTCCTCTCTATCACTTTGACCCTCCTGACAGCAAAGTGCGAGAGTAAAAAAAATCCCTGAGTTATCTTTACCAAACATGGAGGATTCCTGTCGAGGATTCATGGGAATCGCTCAACTGCTTTAAGGAAAGGAAATTCTACCAAATCCAACTGTTCCAGGAAGGAGTCTTATACCTGCAGTTTGTTTGAGTAGAATAATATCGCAGACAGAATAGCCGTTGGGGCACACTATCACTTTTCTATTTGAAATGAGTTCAACAGCTGTGCAACTCTGGAAACCTTTCCTCATTTATTTTCATCATAAGACATGTGTATTTGTGTGTGCGTCTGTACATGTGTGACTCTGTGTCTCCCATTTTTCGGGAAAATGACCCAGGTTACACTTGAAGCCTATTGTAACCAGTGGGAAATCCAAGCTGGATATGAAGGTAGTCTCCCACCTCTTTAAAGAGTGTCTCCTCACTGCAAGTGGCGTTTCATTTGTTGGTCATGTTGTAGACTCAGATTCACTGTGAATATCGCCACTCGTATCTCTCCCAGAGATGGCTCACAATTAACTTTTCTCTCACTGTCCTCAATATTCAATAACAACACTTCAAGGGAAATTCCAACAATTCACTTTCCAAAGACAGAATATGAGAACATAAGAAACAGGAATAAGTAATTTGGATGCTCACGCTATTGTATGCTATCATGGCTGATCAAGTGTTGATATTAACTATTCTTTAATGCATAATTCTTCACGCCCCTCGCCGCTCTGCAGGTCAAAAATCCATCTACCTCCTCTTTAAATACTTGGAGTGATCTTGCTCCCTTAACTTTCTTCACCTGAGATTTCCTGACATTCACTACCCTCAATGAGAAGAAAACACTCCCCACACAGACACCACCACGTATTAACATTAACAAAAGTGTTTAATTGACCTGCTCAGTTAAGAGGGATTGACTCTGATATCAAGACAGGATTTGACTGAAGATTTTATCCTGAGAGGCACTTAAATATCCAGAATCATGCATCTCGAGTAAAAATAAAAATACAAGCCTTGGAATTTATCACCTTCTTAGTGTCTGTGTAGAACATAACGAGTGATTGTCCATCATCATCAAGTTTTAATGCAATGACCTCTGATTCTCTGACAGTGCTACAGTTTAACCTTCACTCACCCCTCTTTTACCATCAGCCCAGGGTTAGCCTCGTGAAATTCCTTTACACAGCCTGTATTGCAATGAGATAATTCCTTTTAAAGGAGAAAACAAATCTGCCCATAATGCCCCAAATACTGCCTCAGCCACACTCTCAGTGATGATCACAATAGTTCCTTTCCTTCACTTACTGGTCTCCGTATCTTTATTATGACATAAAAGCCCATTCATTGTCTATGCACTGCCACTGATGTGGAATTTAAAAGCCCCTTACCTCTGTATGTCAGCATCAGTAAAGCCAGCAACAGAGGTGCCAGTGGAGATGAACATCACTCTTGGGGAGAGACTCAATCAGAAAGACTGCACTTGAAATAGGGAATGGTCACCTACCTGAATGAAAATGAAGTGTAGGAATAAGGAAAACAGGCAGAGGAAGGGAGCTCACTTTACTTTTGTTCTTCTCTCACGGCATGTGTGCAGCCCTGGTCAGGCCAGCGTGTTATACAGATCTTGAAATGTGTGGCTGGTTCAGCTGTTCCACAGGGCAGTCAAGAGTAAAACACATAGCTGTGGGTTTGCCCAGACCTGACTGAGGAAGGAGAACACATTGACTTCTCTGAAGGACATGAAGCAAGCAGATGGGCCTTTTCTCAAAAATGATGAAACCTTCAGTTAAATTGCATCTATTTCGTTCATGAGACAACAACAAATTATTATTCAGTGCCTCTAGATTATGTGTCAATGACTTAAGCAGCATGCAGTGTCTGCCCGCCTGACAGTGAACAAGTTCAACATACTCAACAGCACTTATTCTGTAATTGACTTGTGTTTAGAAGGGACTTGATAAATTGCATCCAGATTTAACGATGTCACAATTGATAGTTTATTCAAAAGATGCGCTAAGGTTGAGGAGGAGATGGGGATATCATGATGGTGGGATTGGACAAGATTCGTGATTGGGGAGGATATAGAAATGTAAATCTGTGCAGGGCTAGAAGGATTTTGGAGTGTGAGAACAGTCTGGTTCTCCTCACATATTGGTGAGTAATTTGTCGTGGATAATTTGCTCGATATAATTTGTGAGTAATTGAATATTTCATTGGAATTGAAAATGTTGGCATCTACCTTTCTAAATTATAAATAATATGAGCAGCAATTCAGTCCAAACCGCCTTAATGACCAGATAGAATGACTTAGCAGGAACACCAATTATAGCAAGGATGGGATCGTAAACAGCTTGAATAACCATCAATACATCACACAGCCGAAATGCTAATGAGATCCAAGGTTGACCAAGCCAGAAAAGACCCCCGGATAAACTCCTGTCCATTGTTGGAACATTCAAGTTTAATGTTCTCAGATTCTGATCTCTCCTCCACCTCTCTCTGCGTCTGCTGATGCCTGTTAGTGCTGTCGCTGATGCTCCCGCTGATACTATGGAATAACACATTGAACCGAGTCCCTAATTAATAGAAGAGGAAAGCCCTCCAGTGACACTATTAGGATGCACAGAGACTGACATCAATCCGAGTCGTTGAACCAATTACTCCCGTTAACCCATTTCAATTCAATTCTTTTTATTAAAATTCAAAATTATGATTAAAATTTGCACATTCTGGATGGGATATGTGGGGGTGACTGAGGGAACAAATGTTGGGGCTGGTAGAACAATCATGTGTAAGCATTCAATCTGCCTTGGATATGGGAGCAATGCCAGGGGTTTAACAGAATATAAGCATGCTTCTCCGTTTATAAATTGAAAGATACAGTCTGTATCTACTGATCAGGCACTGCAATATCAGGAAAACATTGAGAGAACTTTTATCGTTCATGATCTGAGAAGAAAATATCCCTAAGACTACGTGTGGCTATAACAGATTGCGACATGGTTATGTTAACAAAGAATTGTACCTAAGAGACAATGGGGACTGCAGATATTGGATAATACAGTGTAGGTAAAGCATGGCGGTGGAAAAGGCACAGTCAGCCAGGCAACATCCGAGGAGCAAGACAGTCTTCGTTTCAGGAAGGACCTTTCTTCAGGACAGGAGAGGGAGAGGGGGCTAAGAGAAACTGGGTGATGGGGTGAGGCTGGGGAAAAGATAAGTGATGGGTGAGTGAAGGTAGGGGGTGATAGTGATAGATCAGTGGGGAGTGGGGAGCAGATGGAGGGAAGGATGATGGACATTACGTCTCCTCAAGAGGGCAGATGTGAGTCCGGGGGTTGGATCTGGGATCTGGGTGGCCGGGGAGATTTGTAAATCAGTGAATCCAATGTTCGTGCCGTGTGTTTGTTGGCTTCTGAGGCAGGAGATGAGGTGTTACTGGTAACATCCTGGTAAATATCTTCTGAACCCTCTCCAGATTAATTATCTCCTTCCTATAACAGAACTGCACACAGTACTTCAGAAGCGGCTTTATCAATGTCCTGCACAATCTCAGCATGAGTACCCAACTTCTAACCTCAAAGGTATGAGCAATGAAGTACCCTTAAGCGCCCTGCACCACAAACTTCAAAGAATTATACCTGTGCCCCTGGATCCCTCTTTTCTATATAACTGTTGTGGTTCTGTTCGCCGAGCTGGGAGTTTTTCTTGCAAACGTTTCGTCCCCTTTCTAGGTGACATCTTCAGTGCTTGGGAGCCTCATGTGAAGCGCTTCTGTGCTGATTCCTCCGGCATTTATACTGGTTTGAATCTGCCGTTTCCGGTTGTCAGTTGCTGTTCGCTGCAGTGGCCGGTATATAGGGTCTAGGTCGATGTGTCTGTTAATCGAATTCGTGGATGAGTTCCACTGGTGCGAACAGCTACTGACAACCGGAAGCGGCAGATTCAAACCAGTATAAATGCCGGAGGAAACAGCACAGAAGCGCTTCACAGGAAGCTCCGAAGCACTGAAGATGTTACCTAGAAAGGGGACGAAACGTTTGCAAGAAAAACTCCCAGCTCGGTGAACAGAACCACAACAACGAGCACCCGAGCTACAAATCTTCTCACAAACTTTCTATATAACTACCAAAGCCCAGCATTAATTGTGCAAGACCTCCCCTTGTTTGTTTTACCACAATGCAGTACCTCGTATTTATTCATGTTAAACTCCATCTGCCACAACTGAGCCCAGTGCCCAGTCATACTTCCCCTTCGGATTAAAACGACACTCCCCGCTCCAGAAGGCTTACAGACACCAGCCTTGAGTTTCCCAAAGACCCAAAGCTTGGTTTGCCTTGCACAGGCAGAGAAAGGAGTCGGTAAGCAGAAGTTGGAAAGGAAACAGTTGTCCTGTATCAATGAATGATTTTAGGAAGAGGAAAACCACATGTTAGGGATTTGAAATAGTGACAGGTGTTCTGGGACCAGAATTGTGCTCCTTCCTCATCTCTGAGTTCAGTATTGATATCTACTCGAGATCATTCGTAGTGTACAGTGTGTTGCAGGATTTCTTCCCCTAATATTGGAGACTACTGATAATAGCCATTTAAACCAGGAATGATAGCCAAGCAATTAAAGATCTTCATTGTTTATCTCAATGGCACAGCAAATGCACTCAACATCCTATAGTTAAGGCGATTAACGTGTACCTTCTTCGATGAGAAATGTCCCCTGTAAATTTTAGTAATGTTAACCAGAATTAAATTGCTCCATACACTTAAAAGATGACCGAAAATCTGGGCATGGTGTAGGCCTTGTTTAATGGATGGTGCCCACGTTTCTGAGGCGGATCTCTGGAGTCGATTCCAGTCCATGACTGTCTGGTAGTGCCCCTATCACTGGAGAAGGTGGTGTATTCATGTCCTGTGGAGATGTGTCACAGCATGTTACAACAGGCTGACGAACAATCACACAGAAGCATCATCTTGCAGCTTTAGCGGCTAATGCTGAATGATGGAAGGTCCCTATCATTGGGCCGAAAATTCCAGTTTTAAAGTCCACAGAGCTGTTTCATAATATGTCTGAACAAGTTGATTAAAACTCTTTTTGGAATCGTGCCTTGATGGAGAAGGAAGAGGTACGACTACTGAATTTGAGAATTTGGACCCAGGATGACTGAAAGCACAGCCATTGGTGATGATTGGAGTCAGATTTGCACTTTCTAGAAGTTTATAAAATGATGAAGGGCATGGATAGGGTGAGTGGTCAAGGGACACCTGAGGTACGTCTGGATATACAGAGTAGAGATCATTTTGTGTTTGGAAAGCTGTAAATAGTGGAATTCTTCAGGAATCTGTGTGATGTCATCAAACAATTACAATCCATACCAATGAATTGGATGAAAGGGATGGAGCTCAGTTTGCTCATACACCGGGATAGCCATTCAATAAGATGTCAAATGGAGACAGAGCGTCTCCAATGGGATACAGTCAGGGGGAGGGCAGAGCGTCTACAATGGGACACCGAGAGGGGGAGGGCAGAGCATCTACAATTGGATAGAGACAAGGGATGACAGATCATCTGCAATGAGATACAGACAGGGGAAGGTAGGGCGCCTGAAGTGGAATACAGACAGGTGAGGGCATAGCGTCTGCAATGGGGTGCAGACAGGGGGAGGGTTGGGCGGCTGCAATGGGATACAGAGAGAGGGAGGGCAGAGTGTCTGCAATGGGATAGAGACAGGGGAAGGGCAGAGCATCTTCAATGGGATAGAGACAGAGGAGTGCAGAGCATCTGCAATGGGATACAGACAGGGGAGTCCAGAGCGTCTGCAATGAGATACAGACAGGGGAAGGTAGGGCGTCTGAAGTGGAATACAGACAGGGCGAGGACCTAGCGTCTGCAATAGGATGCAGACGGGGGGAGGGTTGGGCGGCTGCAATGGGATGCAGAAAGGGGGGAGGGCAGAGTGTCTGCAATGGGATACAGATGGGGTGAGGAGAGCTTTTGCTTTGGTATACAGAGAGGGAAGGGCATGGTGTCTGCAATGGGATACAGACAGAGGGAGTGCAGAACGTCTGCACTATGACACAGACTGGGGGAGGTCAAAGCATCAAGCAATGGCAGACAGACAGTTGTGAGCAAACCTTCACCAGAAAAAAATAACACGTGTGTGTGTGTGTGTGTGTGTGTGTGTGTGTGTGTGTGTGTGTGTGTGTGTGTGTGTGTGTGTGTGTGTGTGTGTATAATATATATACATATATATATAGGAATTTTCTGTTTTGAGGAAACGACAAAACAGCAGAAAATGATTTAAATGCAAGGACAATGCAGACCTTAGTGGTATCGAGGGTTCTGTGTGTTCTGGCACATGACTCACATCAAATTACTCTGAAGATGCAGCAAATGATTTGGAAGGTAAATGAAATGATTCTGTTTCGTGTATTGGGTGTTGGGTATGATCTTAGCGATGTTTTTCTACATCAGTCCAGAGCATGACTGAGATCACATCTGAAGTATTATGTGTAGTTATAGTTGCATAAACTGAAAAAAAAACAAAATTACTTTCGAAACGTTTCAAAGTTGTTTTCTCTTTACTCATTCTTGGGATGAAGGCATTACGTTATGAAGAATTAACAGTTCAGCATGAGAATGAGGGCTGTTTTATTGACCATTAAAAAATCTTGAGAATAGTATAGTTGGTGAATACCGGATGGATATTTCTTCTTGTGTGGGAGAATAAAACTGGGGAAACAATTTCAGAATAAATTATTGGACTGAAAAGTTGAACTCTGATTTCTCTGCATACATGCTGCAAGACAGGCTGAGCTTTTCCAGTAATTTCTGTATTTGTTTAAGAATAAAACATATTCATCTTAACACAGGTATTGTGAAGACATGAAACGCTTATTTTTACGTTATGTAGGCACATATTAACAGACCTTCAAAACAAGTAGGGCCATTTGTTGTTAATGAATTTATTCTGTGTAAGACAACAGCAATAATGCACTGACCTGGAGTTGAGAATTTGATGGTGTCATATAGTTCGGACAATGTTCAAGGAGAGCTCACATGGTACAGTTTGGGGTCTGATAACATTATTGATTTAACTTAGGGATGCAAAAAAATGTAGCCTATCTGTGAAGGAGTGTCTATTGCTCTCTTTCTGTTTCCCTGTCGCTCATCACAGCGACGTGTGGGAGTGAAAAAAAGTCGCCTTTCCCACTCATGTAGGATTCCTGATGATGATTCATTGGAATCTCCCCACTGCCTGAAGCAAAGCAATTCAGCCAAATTCAACTGTTTCATGAAGAAATCCCATTGTCAGAAGGTTGTGCAAGTAGAATAACTTCAGAAGTAATTTTCCAGACTCGATAGTTAGGGTGACAGACAAGAGATGCTGTGGCTGATAATGGGAATTCGGAAAGGTGTTTAGCCTCCCACGTGCCAGGATCCAGGCTGTCTCAGAGTGACTGTAGAATGTTCTCACCAGGGCGGGGGTACAGCCAGAAGTCATTGTGCACATTAGTACAAACGGCACAGGTAGAAATAGTGATGGGGTCCAGAATGATTATAGAGAGCTAAGAAAAAGGGTAAAAGACAGGACCACGACAGTGGTAATATCCAGTTTACTTCCAGTGCTCCGTGATAGTGAGGGTAAGAACAGGAGGATATGGCAGATGAATGGATGGTTAAAGAATTGGTGCGGGGGGAGAGATTTAGATTTTTGGATCACTAGGACCTTTTGTGGGGCAGAAGTGATCTGTTTGGGTAGTACGGGTTGTACCTGAACTGGAAGGGGACCAATACCCTGGCAGGCAGGTTTGCTAGTGCGGCAAGGGAGGGTTTCAACGGGTTTGGCTGGGGTTGGGAAGGGGTGGGATCTTCAACATTAGGTTTG
The DNA here is from genome assembly GCF_020745735.1 of Hemiscyllium ocellatum. Classification (NCBI taxonomy): domain Eukaryota; kingdom Metazoa; phylum Chordata; class Chondrichthyes; order Orectolobiformes; family Hemiscylliidae; genus Hemiscyllium; species Hemiscyllium ocellatum. The sequence continues at coordinate 186,447 of NW_026869191.1, read as the reverse complement.
CTAGTGCGGCAAGTGTGAGGCTGGAAAGAGATACAGTATTCAGGAACAGTAAAGTGAAGTGACAGGTTAGGTTGAACACGACAGGGAGCAAGGAATGTCTATTGGATTAAATTGCATCTGTTTCAATGCAAGATGGCTGACAGGTTAAGCTCCCAAGTGTTCATGTATTTCTCCACGGTAACGACAGAGGAGAAATATTCATTGAGAAGCTCGCAAATCTCCTACGGTTCCAGACATGCATGTCTACTTTGGACCTTGAGGGGTCATATTCTCATTTAGTTATTCCTTTTACTTTAATATACTTAAATAACATCGTTGGATTCACCCTAATCTTCTCAGCCAAGGCTATCTTGTGCCTCCTTTTCGCACTTCTGATTTTCATCTTCAGTAAACTCCTGTATCCCCTCACACTGCCACGATTCCCTTGATCCCATTTGGAAAGACAGCGTTTGATTAGAAATTCCTTTTTATCAGATTCTCAACGGTATGGAAACAGGCCATTTGTCCCAGCAAGGCCACACCGACCCTTCAAACAGTAACCCACCCAGTCCCATTCCCCTACCCTATATTTACCCCTGACGAATGCACATAACACTATGGGTAACTTAGCATGGCCAATTCACTTAAACTATACATCTTTGGATTGTGGGAGGAAAATGGAGCACCCAGACGAAACCCACACAAACACAGGGAGAACGTGCAAACACCACACAGACAGTCTCCCGAAGCTGGAATCAAGCCCACATCCATGGAACTACGAGGCAGCAGTGAGCCAACATGCCACTCTTGCTTGTTGTCAACACAGTTCAAAGACACAGGTACAAAATCTATTCTGCCCTTCACCCATGATGCAAGATCCAATAAAACATACCAAGGATAGTTTATTCTCCACTGAAAATGTCATATTATTATTATTATGATTATTATTATTTATTATTGATTGTTATTATTAATTTTAATTATTATATTATTATTATAAAATTATTATTGATTTTAATAAATATCATTAATTGTTGTTTTTAGATTGAACAGATTGCATGGCTTGGTGAGTGGGAGACCACGCTTCACAAATTTGTTTGAGTTCATTGATGAAGTGACCAGTAATGCTGATGAGGGCAGGGCGGTTGATGTAGTCTGTATGGTTTTCAGTCAGGCCTTTGGCAAGGTTAACATTGATAGGTTGTTCTGGAAGGTTAGAATCGCATGGAATCCATCGGGAGCTGGCAAATTCGATACCCCATTGGCTAGATAGTAGTGAGCAGAGCGTAATAGTTGAAGGATACTCTTGGACTGGAGGCCTGAGACACATGACTGGGGTCAATGCTGGGTCCATTGCTGTTTATTATCTATGTCAATGATATTCTTGAGAATGATTAGTAAATTTGAAGATGACATTAAAATAGGTGGTATCATGAACAGTGAGGAAGTATATCAGAAATTGCAGCACGACCTTGATCAACTGAAGAAGTGGGTAGAGGAATATTTTTGCAAAGTTAGATCAACGTAGGAGTTTCATGGTGAATGGCAAGACTTTAAGGAGTGCAGCTGAGCAGAGGGACCATGAATTTTAGTCACAGGTGGACATAGCAGTGAAGAAGGCACACTGGCATTTATCAGTCAGCACATGGAGGACAAAATTGGGATTAAATGTTCAGTTATACAGGATGTTGGTGAGACTGCAGTTGTAGTGTTGTGTTCAGTTCTAGTCACATTGCGATCACAAGGAAATTTTTAAATTGGAACGTGTGCAGACGGAATTTACAAAGATGTTGCTAGGACTCAATAATGCAACTTATAGGGAGAGGTAGGACAAGCGAGAACATTTTTCTTTAGATTGTAGGAGACTGAGAGGGATCCAATTGAAGTGTACAGGATTATGACTGGCATGGATATGGTGAATAGACTCAGCCTATTTTCCCAGAGTTGTGGAATTGAGGACGAGAGGACATCAGTTTAAGGTGAGAGGAGAAAGAATAAATGGAAACTGATGGAAAATATTTTACTCAGTGAGTGGTTCCCAGAGGGAATGAGCTGCCAGCGCAAGTGGTTGTAGCATTTATATTAATAATATTTAAACGTCATTGGACAATTACATGTGCAGGAAAGGAAGAGAAGTCTATGGGCCAAGTGCTGGGAGATGTGGTTTGTGTGGGTGGACATTTGGGTCAGCATGGGCCTGTTTTGGCTAAAAGGCTTCTCTCTATGCTGTAGGACTTGATTACTCTATAAATAGAACAGCATTTGGGTCAAACTCTCGTTTTCCTTTGGTCATGAGTTCGAATAATTTTTGGACCAAGTTCTTTCAAGTTAACTTTGCAGATATTTTGTTTTTCAGTTTGTTATCAAACGTGTGTGTGTGTGTGTGTGTGTGTGTATTCCACAGTATTTTTCAAAGGGAAATATCAATGTACATATTTGCAAATCCTCTCGTCATTCTTGTTTCCATCATAGTTTGAGGAATTTTGCTTTTGTCATAAACGTGTTGTTTTAGCAGATTAAATAAATCCATCTGACTTGTTCCTAGCACTGACCCCCGACACACTCTGAGAACCATATCCTTGGCCACGTCACCATACTAGTTATATATTTTTTGTGGAGGAGTGGGACGAGAAAAGGGAACCGAGATCCAAAAGCACATGAAATTATAGACTCAGTGAGCCTAACGTCAGTGTAGAGGAGTTTGTTGGAGGGGATTCTGAGGAATAGGACTTCCATCCATTTAGAAATACAAGGACTTATTAGGGATAGTCAGCATGGCTTGATGTGATGAAAACCATGTCTCATTGATGTGTTTGAGTATTTTGAAGAGGTGACAAAGAAGACTGAAGGAGGCACTGTAGTATATATTGTTTACACAGACTTCAGCAAGGTATTTAATAAGGTTCCCCATGGTGACAGGTTACGAAGGTTAGATCACAAGGAATCCATGGAAAGCTATCCAGTTGGATACAAAATTGTCCTGAAGGTGACGGATTGTTTTCCAGAGTGGAGGCCTGTCGCCAGCGGTGTGCTGAAAGAATCAGTGCTGAGCTCACTGCTTTTCATCATAGATATAAACGACTTGGATGGGAATGTCGGAGGTATTGTTAGTGAGTTTACAGATAACATCAAAATCATGGTGCAGTAGACAGTGAAGAAGATTATCTCGGTGTACAACGGCACTGTTGACCATCAAAGGGCCAAGGACTGGCAAATAATGTTTAGTTTAGATATTTGTGAGCTTTTGCATTTTGGTAAGTTAAAGCAGGGTTGTGCCATGTGGAATGTTGCTGAACAAAGTGAGCTACGGGTGCAGGCTTATAGTTCCTTGAAAGTTTAGTTGCAGGTAGACAGGGTGGTGAACAATGCAGTTGGCATGCTTGCCTAAATCGGTCAGAACATTGAGTATCGAAATTGGGGTGGCATGTTGCGCTTGCACAGGGACGCTTGTGAGGCCAAATTGCGTACAATTTGGTTGGCTCTGCTAAAGGATTGATGTTGTTAAGTTTGAAAGGGTGCTGAAAAGATTTATAATGGTTTTCTGGAACCTGAAGGTTTCATCGAGAGGGAGAGGATGAACAAGTTGAGGCTTTTCCCCTGGACTGTTGGATGCTGAGGGGTGACATGAAAGTGGTTTATAAAATCATAAGGGGTATGGATAGCCTTAATGGCCAAGGTCTTTTTCCCAGGGCCGGGGAATCCACAAGTAGAGTCATAACTTGAAGGTGACGGGCAAAGATTTAAAAGGGACCTCAGGGGTAAGTTTTTTCATGCAGAGGGTAGTGCATGGACAGAAAGTGCTGTGAGAAAAAGTGATGGAAGTGAGTACAATTACATGTTTAAATGTATCTGGACAGGTACATCAATAGGAATGGTTCAGAGCGATATGAGCTAAATGCTGGCAAGTAGGACGAGATCAGATTGTGATACCTGGTCAGCACGGACGAGCTGGAATAAAGGATCTGTTCCCACGCTGTATGACTCTCTAATTGAATAAGAAGGATGAGGAAAAATTCTGAAATGGGTCTTTCAAGTGAAAATTATCTTCTCCAGAAGTTTGAGGTGCCTCTCTGATTACAGGAATTCAAAGCTGAGTTCGTTAAATATTTGACCGAGAAGTGAGTCACGGATAATGGGATACAGACATTAAAGTGGGGCTGACAACACAACCTGATCAGCCACAATCTTAGTGCCTAGTGGAAAAAGCTCGAAGTATCTCATGACCCACTTCTGCTCCTCAGTCCCATGTTTCTGTATTCCATTCAGCCCCTAAAACCTGCTAGACAGGAGCAGTTGCAGACCACTTGCTGCTATAAACTGGTGCCAGAAACAGAGACTACCATTCAGTCCCTTAAAGCTGTCACATACAGTTTCGGGTGATTGGGAGAATGTAATTGGAAATCTCAGAATGATTATGGAAGAGAACCCTCATCTCTCCTTACAGAGCTGCCCTTCTTGTGTGTCATTTATTGGTTATGTTGCAGACCCAGATTCATTGTGAATACAGCACCCATACCTCACCCAGAAATGGCTCACAAAATTCTCTGGTCTCCCAGGCCACAACATTCAAACAGACCATCCAGGAAAATAACATCCACTAACTTTCCAATAACAGAATGTGAGAACATCAGAAACAAGAGCATGTTGTTCACTACCCCGCCCCCCCCCCCCACCCCCAAGCCTGCCTTGCCCTTCACTAAGATCGTGGCTGATCTGCTCTTAGTCTCAAATCCTCTTTAAAGTCCAATTCTTCATATCTCTCAACTCTCGGACAGGTCAAACCCCATCTCCAATCTCTCCAAACACATCCATCGAACACAGAACATTGAACAGTGCAGCACAGTAGAGGCCCTCCACCCTTGATGATGTACCACCCTCTTATCCTACTCTAAGATCAGACTCACCTACATTCTTCCGTGCACTTTCTTCCATGTGCCTATCCAAGAGTCTCCCAACTTTCCCTCACGTAATTGACTCTACACCCACCATTCTCTGTGTGAAAAAAACCTAACATTGACATCTCTCCTAACCCTTCCTTTAATTATCTTAAAATTATGACCGATGGTGATAGACATTTCTGCCCTGGTGAAAAGTCTCTGATTATTCAGTCTCTCTTTGCCTCTCATCACCTTTTACACCTCTATCAAAAACCTCTCATTCTTCTTAATGCAAATGAAAAAAACCCTAGCTCTCTCAATCTTTCTTCATAAGACCCGCCCTCCAGTCCAGGCAGCATTCTGGTAAATTTACTCTGCATCCTTTCTAAAGCTTCCTCATCCTTCCAATAATGTGGTGACCAGAAGTGAACAAAATACACCAGGTGTGGTTTAACCAGGGCTCTACAGAGCTGCGGCATAACCACGCGGCTCTTAAAGTCAATCTCACTTCTAATGGAAGTTAACAGACCATTCGCCTCCTTAACAACCCTAAGAATTTAGGTAGCAACTTTGAGGTATCTATGGACATGGACGCCAAAATCCCTCTGTTCTTCCACACTGCCAGGAACCCTGCCTATAACCCTATATTGTGCAAATTTGAGCTTTCAAAGGGAATTACTTCACGCTTTTCCAGCTTGAATTCCATCGGCCACGTCTTAGCGCAGCTCTGCATTATCTCAATGTCCTGTTGCAACCTACAAAAGCCCTTCAAACACCCATGTACCACTTCAGAAACATTCGTGTCATCGGCAAACTTACTAACCCATCCTTCCACTTCCTCATCCAAGTCAGCTATAAAAATCACAAAGAGAAGAGGTCCCAGAACTGTGGGACTCCACTGGTCGCTTTCAGTGATCTAGCTCCCCTAACTCTCTGTGCAAGAGAATTTCTGACATTCACTATCCTCTGTGTGAAGAAAACATTCTCTGCTTCTACACCATGACCTATTGATATGAACAAAAGAGGAAACACGAGAGATTAGACAGAGGGACTGGCCCTGAACTCAAGGCAGTATTAGACTGTGGTTGACATCAAATTGCACTTAATGATAATTGATTACGGTCTCTATACTGTTGCGATCATTCACATCACAACGGAAGATGTTTATCATCAGTGGACATCAATCATTTCAGCCGTGGGGCATCACTGCAAGAGATTCTCAGGGTAACTCCCTCAGCCCACGCATCCCCAATTTGTCATCATAGAATCCTTACAGCGTGGAAGGAGGCCATTCAACCTATTGAGTCCAAACTGAGCAGAATTGGGAATATTCACTGGCGTTTACATAGTTTTCAGAACAAGGTGACTCTCCTCAGCTTTTGAAGCAATCTGTGTCCATGACCAACAAGAACTGGACACCATTCAAGATCGTTCTGTTAAAGTCTGGATAACATTCACATAACAGCACTGCCAGACACTGTATCCTTCCACATTAAAATGCGCAGCTCATTCGGCACCTCAATCTGTATTCACAAGAATATGTGGAAGTCATTCAACCCATCAAACCATTGGACAAGATGTGTGATATCTCATTTAGCCCCTCTTGCCAAGTACACAGTAAGGAATCTGCTCACTCCCTCACTTACATGGGAATCAGAAAGAGTGTTTTGCACCAGGAGTTACTTACTGAGGAACAGAAAGCAATAATTCAGCTTCTCAAGTCACTGACCCCGGAACAGGAAGATGTCAGAGATGCTCCAACTTCACTAACAAGTGGAGCAGGGAATAAACAAATAGACTGCACCGTCTTGTTCCTCGTGGCTTAATTACTCATAGTACATATGTGTAACTTTAACATGGTTTTCTGGCCATAGAAATGAAGCCAACTTTTTTCAGCCATTCACCAAGGTGTCTAGCATCTCCAAGATAGTAGACCCATGGGCTCCATGGAGGTCAGAAGGTGGTGCAGAATTGTTAACTCTTTCATATTGATGGTATTGTGACTGCTGACAGGATTGTGTCCAGAGTGACATTCAATTCAGTGTCACACAGTAACTGTGCATTAAAATATCAGGGTTCATTCAGAGCCTGTACCTCTCTGTCAATGGACATGAGGGTTCTCCACAGGCATGTAAACTATCGGGAGTCAATCATCCAGTCTAAAATACGGAATTTTCACCCTATTCAGCTGTTTGGGATGAAATGAGTATTCGTCTATAACCATCAAGTTTCAACTTTTTCTTCTCTCACAAGGCTACAGATTAAACACAGAGCTATGCCCTCTCTCCGCATGGTGCCATCATGCTGGGTTTAGTCCGTAGAAACTCCTTTGCATTGTCTTGGTGACAAAGACATCATTATTTGATAAAGCTGACCAAATGTGTACAAAATGCAATAAAATACTCTCTCAACAAAACACACCATTAGGAAAGCTATGCTAACTCTGGCACTTCAATCGTTTTGTACGAAGAGCCACATGTCATTTACTTCCTGTTCCGTATGAATTCTGTTACTGATTTATAACCAAGGACATTCAGGTCCTTTTCAACAATAGAACTTCCCAACCTCTCACCACTTAATAAATATAAATGAGAATCATAATATTTGTTGTACCCATCTAAATCATTTTATACGAAACGAACAGTTATTTCCCAAGCACTGATCCTTCTGATACAACACAAGACTTCCACCCACAGAAAACATGACTCTCTTCATTTTGCACATTATCCAATTTTTGATCCATTTGGTGTACTCCAGCCCGACCTACCCATGGACTCTAACATTCTCCAATTACCAATATTCAACAGTGCCAAACTTTTTGTGAAAATTCAAATACTCTACTATCAGTGATTCTCAGTTGTCGATGTCACAACGGGCAATCTCCACCACCTCCAGCAGGTTTATGAAAGCTAATTTCCCTTTCCTGAATCTAGGCTGACTCTACCATATCATATCATTATTCCCGAAGCGTCTAGTTGTCACGCTCCTTATAAAGTGTTACAATGTGTTTCTCACAGCTGATGTAAAGCTATTTATTTTCCTGTTTGTCCTCTCCATCCTGTTATAAATATTTAGTTGAAAATCACACAGCACCAGGTTATAGTCCAACAGGTTTAATTGGAAGAACACTAGCTTTCGGAGCGTGGCTCCTTCATCAGGTGGTAGTGGAGGGCTCTATCCTAACACACAGGATTTTTAGCAAAAATGTACAGTGTGATGTAGCTGAAATGATACATTGAAAAATTGACTGTTAGTTAAGCCTTTCATCTGTTAGAATACTGTGATAGTTTCACTTCTTTCATGCGTAAATCACAAAACATTTTTTAAAAAGTTGCACTGTCTGGTTAGCTGTTAGGGCTTATGCCCGAAACGTCGAATCTCCTGCTCCTTGGATGCTGCCTGACTTGCTTCGCTTTTCCAGCAACACATTTTCAGCTCCGATCTCCAGCATCTGCAGACCTCAATTTCTCCCCTATGGTGATAGCTAGACAATATGTTGAAGGTGTTGGCCCCCTGTGTTCTCTCTCTATGCCATGACGTTTAGGGGCTCACCATATGTTTGGATCTCTCTGAATGGATGCAGCAGCTGATAACACAAACCCAGGAAAAGCGTCCATAGAACCTCTCTTTACTCTGTAATGACAGGAGCAAGTCAAATCCTCACACACATGGTGCACCCATTTAGTGCTGAAAATGTTTCTCTTCTTAGCGGAAAAAGTGGTTACATTTCTCCACAGTCACACACTCACAGTTCCTCTCTCCAAAGAAGCAGTGACAATGTAACATTACCTTTCTCTGTATCTCAGCAACTATAATGGCTGCACTTGTATTGCAGATGGAGTAGATCACCACACTTATAGAAGAAGGACAGAGGGAAAATAACTCAGTTTAAACAGGGACACATCAAAATTAACATGATATTCAGGAATATGGGAAAAGGGGAAATCTGAGAAAATGCTCCCATTCTATTTTCCTTCTGGTTCATCATCAGCAGTCCCTTTGTTCACTTTTCATTTCTCTCTCTCTCTCTCTCTTTATCTGTTTTTCTCCTGACAGACGCTGTCATACTTGCTGAGATTCTCCAACGTTTTCAGACACTGGGGAATTTTATTTCAGATCTCCATCATTTACAGTTCCTTGGTTTATTTCCCCTTTAATGCTGTGGTTTCACAGAATGTCTGCATCACTGGCAAGGCCAGCATTTGTCATCCATCACTAACTGTCGTTGACTGCGAGATCATTTGTTAAGTCCGCATGGAGCTGATCTTTTGTCACACATAGTTTCTTTACCAAAGGCTATCAGTGAAATAATAAAAGAAATCCTGATTGTTTATGGTTGCCGTTTGTAAAATGAGGTTTCATTCCAATTGTTGCCATTCAAATTTAAGTTCTAACATCAGCTGTGGTAGGATTTGAAACAATGCATTTAAAGTAATAACTTGTGCCTGTGAATTCCATCTGAATTACATGGCCAGTGACAGTATAACTGTGATATGAGGTCCCTATTACGAAATAACTGGAGAAACAAGATAAAAGTTTGTTGTCAAAATATTTGTAACTGGACGAGTGGTCAGAAAAGTACTGGAGCCGCAAAATATGAAGTTATGAAGGAGGCAGATGGTGGCTAATTCAGCAACAGCACTGAGGCAGAGTTGGAGACTGGGGATATTATAAAGGTAGGTGTAGGCAGTTTGATGACAAAGACAATACAGTGTTATAAAACAGTTCAGGGAAAAAGGTAGACTCAACGGTCTGAACAGTCATGTTCCTTCTTAGATGTTTATGAGTGAGGAGTCTGATATTGATGTACATGAAGTGGAGTTTGTGACTGAAACTGAAGATAACAGTTTATGCATTTTTAATATAAAAATAATCGAAACAGCAATAACTTTCACCATCGTTTATAAAATGGACAGAAATTGGCTTACCAGGAACACCAATAATAGCAAGGATGGGATAATACCCAGCTTGAATAATTCTCAGTACGGCTTCTATCCGCAACTCTATCCAGGCCCAATCCTGAGAAAGCAAGTAAAGAACCGCAGATAAACTCCTGGCCATTGTTAGAACATTCCACTCGAAAACATTCAGATTCTGATCCATTGTTGTAACATCCCAGTGTAATGCTCTCAGATTCTGATCTATTGGTGGAACATTCCAGTCTATTGTTCTAAGATTGTCTTCCTCTACCTTGCTCTGTAGCTGCTGATTCCAATCACTTTGAGGATGATACTGCCGCTGATACTCTCTGATAACAGGTTGAAGAAAGCCCCTGGTTAATAGAAGAGGAAAGCCTCCAGGGACACAGTTAGGATCCATGAAGACTGACATTCACAGTCACCGAACAAACAGCTCAATTTAACCCCTTTCACAACAACCATGACAAATGGCAATAATACTTGGTCTTCCTGAGATGTTGACATCGCTGACTGTCGCTCTAATGGCAAGTCACGAATTGTAAAGTTAGAGGTGAAGCAGAGAGATGATGTTTTCTCTTCACTAGCTCACTGATTCCCCTCTCTTTTGGCAGGGTCGGAATTGCTGGGCTCCTGAGGCTGTGTCTGATTACCAGGCCTGCTGCATCCTTTGGCTTTATTTATTTCCATTTAACTTTGACATTTATCTTACCGACATTGCATGGCTTAGGTGGAGTTAGGCATTTTTGAGAGACATAATACAGCTTTCTATACGGTGTAGATACAGTCCATTCCTTATTGTCTTTGCAGCCGGGGACTGGTCCTGTAGAGTGATGGCCAAACTCTCACTGAACAAGGATTCTTAGTTTTACCTTTCACCAGTTATTGCTGGGGTCTCAGGAAGGGTGGAAGGCAGAAAATCCCTTGCAGCTACTGCACACTCAGAGATTTCTCTAAAAATTGTCTTTTAATGTGCATTCCTCCTGGATTGGAGAACTGCAGGTCAGACAATGTGCTTCCTCAATTGGTTTTTGGACAAGTGTGCTCTAGGATTTTACCATATTGGAGCAGTTGCTGTTTAGTAATTAAATAACCTATTAATCTGTTAAGTTTTCCAATAAGTTAAATTATTTCAAGTTCCTTTTTTATTGTGATTTTTTTTGTCTACACTGTTTGAGTAAATTGCGTTTTGCTTAATGTCAAATATTTTGACCAAACGAATTGCACCTGAAACACAGCACCTCACAATTACTTTTAAAATAACAAAACGTTCGGGTCGAGACGACCTTCTTCATATATTATGAGAGGGGTCTGTTCGGCTCCATAATAAGAAAGACAAATATTCAAATTTTAATTAGATAATTATTTAATCGACAATACGTTTCAGGAACACGGGGTTTGACAGCGGAATGCGCCGAGCTGGATGAGTGATAACTCTATCAGGAATTGTATGAGATACACAATCCACACCACAGTTACAGCTCAGATACGCATAAGACCAGATGAGATATCTTCTCGGTACGGAGTACTGTGCAGACAGGCTCAGTACAACTCAGCAATCTGTCCAGGATGGAATACTGTGCAGCGCTCAATAATCCACTAGCTATCTGTCCAGCATGGGGAGCAGTACAGACCACACTGGAGCATTGATTAGGATGCCTGGACAAAACGGTCTGTCCAGCATGGATGATATGTAGCCCACACCACAGTCTTCTATAAACGCGGACAAGATATCATGTTCAGTGTGGGGAGCTGTATTGTGAATAGCAATGAATTTATCTGTTACCCTCCCACCATGCAGAGCTGTGTGCACCACCCCAATGCATTGTTCAGTAACACTGTGTTAGATCCCTGCCTAGTGTGGAGAAACTAGCAGCCCATGCTGGAAGTGACACGGTATGCAGCTCCCGTCCATTTACAGCTCCATACCTCTGTTGTGCAATGATAAGGGGTGTTGTGGGTGTGTAAATCATTGGCAGAGAGTGAAGATAGAGGAATCAGTTAAAATACCTACAACGAAAAGAACTTTGTGAAAAAGAGAAAGAGAGATTGAGAGAAGACTTCATGGAAGATCACAGGTTTCAGAATGCTGAAATTAAGACATTTCGAGAGCATCCTACTGCATGAGCCAGTATTCTCAGGAATTATGGGTGAATGGGACATAGGTATCAGTTCAGATGATGGAGAATTTTGGACAAGCATTTGTTCAGCAGCTTTGTAACTGGGAGTGAGGTCAGCAGAGTGTATGACTCATTGGGTTGAATCGAACAATAGTTTGTCTCGGTGACATTTTCATTGAGTTTGACAGAGGGATTGTCTGTACGAGGCTGAGCTTGTTTCCTGGTGCTATCTTATGGAACTCACCTCATTAACTACCCGACCCACCCTATGGTGTCCCTCTCATTCAATGGTGCTCCCTCTACTGCATGCAGCACTCTCTCTCTCCACCCCCTCTCTCTCTTTCTCCCGCCCCCCCCCACTCACCTTTGCAATACCCCCACACGGCGATAGAATGTTCTGGAGAATGCCAGTTATGGAATGTTCCAGACAAAATTCCAAGTAATTCCAATTGGCAGAAAAATATCAGTGCCCCAGTATGTAATATGTAAGGGGAAGGAGTCGAGATGTATGTTTTTTAAAATTGCATACAATTTAAACTCATCATGAGACGATTCAATGATTTAAACGTGCTCTAGTATTAATACGATCGGGGATGATTTGATTTTGCCCTGAGCTCCATCGTAGAGGAGCTTCAGACATTCAACCCCTTGGGTTTATGTCACTGACCAGACGACACTCAAGAACTTTTACCCCAGTTTTCTTCAAGCACCTGTTCGAGGCCATTTCCCATGGGGGACGGACTCTCCTAACAATATATTCCACCAGCATTATACGTCTATGTAATGGGAAACACATTTTACACAGACCAATCCAAACCAGACTCTTATTTTATGGTTATCAATATCTAATTACAATTAATAATTCTGGTTATTTCACTTGTCTCACCTTATTGTTATCAGCTATAGACAGCTTCTAAACACTTTTCTCATTATAACATACAAATCATAGCAAAGAACATTTTTATCCTCAGCCATTATCTTGACCGTTCTCTGAATTGTACCGTTTTCCTCGTTATGAAAATTTCTATTGCCCTTTGCCTGTGACTTTTTTCTATACGTAGCAGTTACACAGTCTCCCAAGCAGTTGGCTGGATGGCTGGTTTGCGATGCACAGGGAAACCAACAGCCTAGGTTCAATTCCCCCACACTGACAGAGGTTACCATGAAGGGGACGGTCTCTCAATCTTACCCCATCACCCGAGGTGTGGTAACCCTCAGCGTAAACCACCACGAGAGGTCTCTCTCTCTATCGACAGAGCATCCCCATGGTCCTTTGGAACTGTATTGTATCACTGTTAACATTTTAAAATGTTATCCATATCATCATTTCGTTTTTCCTTATATTCCTGGATGTTGTGGAGCAGTGTTATTTTGTCCCACTGTCAGCATTACCCCCACACTGTACATTCCTGACCATTCCTCAAAAATCCATGACTCGGTCATCATTTATGAAACTTGTGGTCTGTGTCTCAAAAAAAAAATCAATATCTCTGCCTCCAATTATCTGCAAAAAAAAACCAAATAATTAAAAACAAAATTAACGTCATATCTGTGTGTCAGATTTTGTTTTGTGTCCTTACCTTGGAAAGGATATAATTACAGTTCAGAAATGTTTCACTTCACTGCGATGAAGAATTTATATTATGGAAGCTTTTACAGGTTACTCTTGGAATGAGGCTTGATTTCATTTAAACACACAAAACCTTGAGGTCAGTGGATCAGGTAAATACACACTGGGAGTTTTTATAGCCCAAACTTGTGTCATTTTCGTAGAACATCAACAATGTTGAAGCACGACCTTCTGCCCATCGAGTCCACATTGACCCACTGAAATGCATCCCAGACAGCCCTGTCCCCACCACGTAACCCAGCTTTTCCCATGGCTAACCCACCTAACCTACACGTCCCTGGGAACTATGGGCAATCAGGTATGGCCAATCCACTTTAAGTTGCACATCTTTAGATTGTCGGGGGAAACTGGAGCACTGGGAAGAAACCCACACAGACACGGGGTTAATGTTGAAACTCCACATAGAGGGTCGCCAAGGTTGGAATTAAGGTCAGCTGCTTGGTGATGTGAAGAATCAGTGCTGAACACAAATCCACCATGTTCCTCTGTGGCTTAAGAAAAATAACTGTCTGACTTGTTCCTGCTACTGACCCTGACTCAGTCCGAGACCTTCATCATCGGACATATCACCAACCTGGTTACATTTAAAGTTTGTTGCGAATAATGGAGGAGTGGGACTAGAAAGACAAACTGTTGATACCCTCCAATCTCAGTCAGGACCAGAGTGAGGGGAAATTTACAAAGTGGGATTTCATTCAAGTGGGAATACTCTTTCCCAAAAGTTTGATGGCTGAATCTTTATATTATATCGATGCTGGATTCGTCTGCTTTTCCATAGACAAGTGAATCAGGGATAATGGTGCATGGAGAGAAAACAGCAGATCGGAACACAATGAGATGAGCCATGTCTTTATTTACTGGTGGAGTAGTGTCAAAGGGCCGAAAGACCCAATCGTGTCTGTCAGCCCTCTGCTCTGATGTTTCATTCAGCCCTTGGGACCTGCTGTACTGGGGCAGATCGAGGCCACTCCGATGATTAGGTGTAGTTTCAGAAATGTACTTGAAATATTCAGGCTGGGTCAGGAAGTGACCCCCACCCCCCAATCCCTCTTTCCAGGCCTCACCTCTTTGTAACTTCAGCTCCCCACTTGGGTAATGTTACAGACCCAGATTCGTCGTGGATACAGCCTCCATACCTTACCCAGGGTAAACTCAAACAAATTCTGGACGCTCCCTGAATGCAATATTGTACAAAACGACTTCCAGGAAAATAACCAGTTACTTTCCAAAAGCATAACGTAGGAACGAAAGAAATAGGAACAGAAGGGGTCTATTCGGCCCCTCACGCCTGCACTGTCATTCAATTAGAAGATGGCTGATCGACTCCAGGGCTCAACTCCACTTTCCTGCTCACCCCTTGTATCCTTCAACTTGCTGATATGTCAAAAAACATTCCACTCCGTCTGTAAATACATTCAGTGTCCCAGCTACAACTCCCCCGCCCCCAACTCTCTGCATTAGGGTATTCCAGATATCCAAACCTTCAGAAAGAAGACATATTTTTGCATCACAGTTTGGATTCAGTATCCCTTATTCTGTACCTATAATCCCCAAATTCAATACTCTGGCCAAGAGTGGACCCATATTCTCTACATTTACCTTTCAGCCTTCTCTGCAGTTTGTAAGTTTCAGTCACATCACCCACATTCATGTCAGCCACAATGAATAATCGCCTCACCAATTTAGATGTACTCAATAATTCAACCTTTTCATCCTAGGAACCCGCCTAATGAACCAACCAATGCTGACTTTTTGTTTCATACACAGAAACACTCCAATGCCTTTGAACTGCTCCATTTTTGGGGTGTCATTTCCATTAAATAAAAGCCTGACTTTTGATTCTCAGTGTCATTCACAAACTCGGATGTATACTGCACTCAGCTTCCACCGTCAGGCTATCAGTATAGATGATCAATAACTGATGCCATCGGACTGATACTTGTGCTTCTCCACTTGATGCATTTTATCATAAAGATCTATTAATCGTTACTCTCCAATTTCTATGTGTGAACCAATCGTCATTCCATCAAATATATTATCCGTCATATGATGAGATCCTGTATTGTGTAAAAACCTTTATTTTGTGATACCTTCTGGAAAATTTTGGAAAGCCTCATGTCTACCAGTTCCCTTTCATCAAGTCCGCTTGTTACATTGTCAGGGGGTATCCAGATAATCTTTGCATGATTTTTTATAGATCCCCTTTCATAAAACCCTAACGATTCTGCTTGAAGCATTACTAAATGCCCTGCAATTCCCTCCTTAATACCAAAATCTCGCAGATTCACAGCAATAATGGCGAAGCTGAATGGTTCCTGCTTTCAATCTCGGTTCTTTCTTGAAGACAGGTGCCATATTGGAGGCACTCCAGTTTCGCTGTAACACTCCTGTAATCCAAAGAGCTATGGATTATTTTACACAGTGCTACCAGTCGTGTCTGTAACCACTTCCTTTAAAACCAGCTATGAATTTCTGCTGACCTCTCCCCCCTTACAATTCTCTATTTGTTTTAAATAAAACGTGTTCCTTTTGTTCGAACTTTCCTACTAATGCCATTTTGTTTATAGCATTGAAATATTTACAGTGCCTCACCTTGTGAGGACCAATGTAAAATTCCCTGCAAATTCCCTCTGGGCAATTCCCCCGTCGCATCCTCCAAATATCCTGAATATACTTTCCTGACTTCATGTCCACAAAAAGTCACGCACGCATCCTGATTTTTTTTTGTAATAAACACAGAGAATCTCATGCTACTTGTTTTTATATTTCATGCCAATTTACTTACATTATATCTTATATTTATTTTCCCTCATTTTCTAGATTCATACAGCCATATCACCCACAAACAGATCCTTTCATCCAACTTCTCCATTCTGACCAGGTTTTCCAAACTAAACTAGTTCCACCTGCATGCACTTGGCCCAAATGTCTCTGTATGTTTCCCGTTAATATGTTTGTCCAACTATCTTTTCAATTTTGTAGCTGTATCTACCACTTTTCCTCTGGCAGCTCATTCCATGCACACGTCACCGTCTGCATGAAAAAGTTACTTCTTCGACCTTTTTAAATCTTCCCCTTTCACCTTAAGCTATGTCCTCCATGTTTGAAATTCACTATCCTGTCGAAAATACGTTAGCTGTGCAACCAATCCATGTCTCTCATGATTTTATACAATGCTTTCATTTCACCCCTCAACCTCCTACACTCCATCTGATATTAACTTCAAGACTTCAAGGATTTAAAAATAATCACTAGAAATTTGAAACAATATTAAAAGCGAATGGTAAACAACACTCAGCCCCAAACTTCATACTGTGATTTGTTTTCTTCCATATTGCATTACTAAAGCAGCATGAACCTCTTACTGGTGTCAATAAGAAGTCAAACACCTGAATTTCTTTGTCTGAAGGGGGCAAAGGTCTCTACAGTGAAAACGTATCTCTGCCCAAATCTATGTAACGCTACATAGTCAACATTCTTCCTCCTGGTCCCCCTACTTGGTTGTGCCTTCTATTGCTTGCACTCAGTATAGAGGACCCTTTTCCCCAACTCACATCTAAATTTAAACCCATTTTACATCATCTTCTCGTTCACCACTGATAAAAGCCCGATTTATCTTTTGCCACACACCCTTTACACTGTCATCCACCCCCCCACCTCTGACAACGGAATAAAAAGCCCGTTTTTCAATCATTTGCAATTCTGAAAAGTGTCAGACTAGACTTTAAACGCTAACTCTCTTTCTATGTCTCTCCAATGCTGCCAGACCTGTTGAGTTTCTCCAGAATAGGCACAGCAGAAATTTTCAATTTAACAAACAACTATGGATACTGCAAATAAAAATACAAAAAACGCTATAGGATCTGGGAGCTTTGTCGAAGGGACACTTAACCGAAAGATTAACTCTGCATTCACTCCAGAATATGCTGCCAGACCTGCATAGTTTGTTCAGCAACTTCTGTTTTTGAAAAAGTTCCAAAATTGTGTGTCAAAGCTGCTGATACGTCCTGTTCAGCATGGACATCCATACACCAGGAAGAGAACGATAATACAAGGTGCACAAATTCCTTGGTTCCATAAATTCGGCATCACTGATACTATAGAGCTCTTAATCATGGTCAGGGAGAGAAACAGAGGGAAACACATTCACTTCAGACACAGAAGATGGCATTGAAGGAAAGGAAAAGATTCAGATGAATATGTTAAAGTGTTTGAGTAATGTAACAAATTGGAGGCGTGACACCCGGGAGAAACCCTCAGCAGAATGAGGATATGAAAATGGAAATGTTACCACATCCGAAACCAGGTTAGGTCACTGTGTACAGGGCTGATGGCTGAATGGGTCTCGATGTGAATTGCGGGACGGTCAGGAGAATGGAATCGCAGATATTGCAATTCGGGCTGGTCCTATCATGCGATGTTGTGGACAACAGCAGCAGCAGAAGCAGCATTGCAATCAATCACAATCTGTAACTGTTTACCCAGGATAATCCACCAGTCTACCATGAGCATCAAGCTGATCTATTGTTCAGTGACGAATGTGGGGTGAACGTGCCAGAGACAGATTCATGTGTATCTAAACGTAATGATAAACTATTAAAGCTACCGGACTTGACTGGTTGGATTCCAAACATCAGGGCTAACATTTGGGAGAGAGGGAGGTATTAGTCCAATACTAACAGATCAGATCTAAGATTTGCAGTCCTGCCACCTCCAGTCATAAATGTCAACGGACCATTAAAGAACTTACTGAAGGAGAGGACTCCAGATATACCACCATCCTAAATAATGGAACAACCCTGCACATCAATGTAAAAGACAACAATACAATGTATGCACCATCCTTAGCAAGAAGTATTGTTGCATGATGCAGTTCACCCTTGCCATGATGCCCATGGAATCACAGATGCCAGTCTTCAACCAATTCGATTTGCTGCACGTGCCATGAAGAAACAGATGTAGATACGACAAAGGCAATGGGCCCTGACTCCGTTCCTGCAATAGGACTGAAGACTTGTGCTGCACAACAAACCGTGTCCCTGAGGAAGCTGCTTCATTCCAGCTCCAAATCTGACATCGGAAAATAACTCACGTATGTCCAGTCTGCTAAGAGGAGAATAATTACAATCTGACAAATTACCACGCCCTCAGTACCATCTGGATACTCAAATTGGTTGGAGTTCATTTTGACAGAGTTGTCAAGCAGCACAGAAATAACCTGCTCAGTGTGGTTTCTGATAGGTCCCCATATGGAGATGGTGCTGCTGTGGAAATGTTACAAGATTACTAATCCAGACGAGGCTAATGCTCTGGCAGCTGGTAGAAGTTAAAAACAATTAATAACATATAAATATCTAAAATCTGGTATCCGTAATGGTCACCTTAAAGCCATTGTCGATTGTAAACATCTATTTCTTTCCGCAATGTACTTTCAGGAAGTGAATCCCCCGTGCTTTCCTAGTCTGGCCTAAAAGTGACGACAGGCACACAGACACGTGATAAACTCTTCAACGGTCTCTGAAACGGCCAATCAAGACACTCAATTGTATCAAACTGCTTCGAATACTTCAAGGGTTAAACCGGACCCAATACCCAGCACTAGCTCAGTATTGGAAAAGGGAACGGGAGACACAGTCCTGTCGACCTTGAAGAGATTTCCTTCCGAACATGTCAGAGATATTGACAAGTTTTGCAGAGCTTTCCCACAGGTGCACAGAAACATCAGGAAAGGAGTAGGGCATTCAACACATTGAGCCTTCCCCATTCCAGCTAATGGAGAAAATTTCGTCAGTGCAGATTTCCTCACAGAGTGTTCGTAACCCTTAATATGCTTAAATATCGTGAAATATGTAATAAGAATTGCTGTCGTCACTGCTGTCCATCAATTTTGCTCCTTCAATCAATATACAGGCTGTTCTGTGATCACACATGCCTATTAGTCATGAGTTGGCTGCCATGCCGTTCATGAATTGTGTGCTTTTCCTAAAAAAAATAAAGCAAGTTCCTGGTCACTGTTATGCAATTCAATCTCCAACATTGGCTAAACAGCAAAACCCAGCTCGTGATCCCCTACCTGCAAAATGTACACTCAGTGTGTTCAGCTTAAACAGGGATGCAATCCGCTCTGCAAGCCTTGAAACTGAGCCTCACACTGGGAATTGTAGGCAATATTTCGAAGAAACATCATTTCAAACTGGGGGAAAAATTTGGGGAGAACTGAAATTCCACGGCAAGGGCACATGGTCAGTCAGCCCCGAAAACATCTGGTGAAGAGCATCGTGAAAGGTACAGCGGTGTAGTCAGTGGCCGTAGTGTTGAGGTGTTACATGTAAAGCACTATTTCACTGCAATATATGTTTTAAAAATTAACTTAGACAGTGTAAATATGTGTGTTAGACCACCTTTCATTTTTGGTTTTTACTGATATTTCAGGGTTCGCCCCTTAACCTCTTCTTTCCCATAGCCCCCGTTATTCATATAACACCATTATCAGAGTGCTCCAACGATAAAGTCGGCAGAAAATTCGTTGTCAGGAAAGGGAACGGGAAACACAGTCCTGTTGACATTGCAGAAATCTCCTTCTTAACATCTGAGAGCCTGTGACAGCTGTACACCAGCTGTCTGCTGATCACTTTAGTGTCCATAAATCCTTATTTATATTTAATATTCTGGTTTCCACAGCCTTATGTGGGAGAGAACTCCCCAGTGTTCGCCAGTCTCTGAGTACAGGCATATATTCTCATCTCAATGCAGAGTGACCTGCCTGTATCTTTGGTCCCTTGTTTGAGCCATCACAGTCAGGGGAATTACTATCCCTGCTTCCAATCTCTCTCGCCCTGTCAGGGTATTATA
Organism: Hemiscyllium ocellatum; assembly: GCF_020745735.1. Taxonomy (NCBI): domain Eukaryota; kingdom Metazoa; phylum Chordata; class Chondrichthyes; order Orectolobiformes; family Hemiscylliidae; genus Hemiscyllium; species Hemiscyllium ocellatum. Next base: position 166,073 of record NW_026869191.1, on the reverse strand, counting down.
TACTTCTCTGAGATCTCCACTCATTTTCCTAAAGCCCATTGAATACAGGCCCAGTCGCCCCAAACTCTGCTCCCACAACAAACCTGTCATCCCAGAGATCAGTCAGGTCATCATTCGCTGCTCTCCCTCAGGTTTTTCCTCTATTAAGTAAGGAGACCAAAACTGCCCACAATACTGCACAATGTTCAAGATGGGGTCTCACCAAAGCCCTGTACAGCTGCAGTAAGACACCCTTACTCCTGGACTCAAATCCCCCTGGAATGAATTTCAACATTCCATTTATCTTCCTAACTACTTTCTGTTCCTGCAATAGTGCTTTCAGTGAATGGTGTGGAGGGAGATCCAAACCCTTTTCAATGTTACAGCTCTCCACTTGGTGGCTCTATGTACTCTGGTCAGCGTGCCGAAGCCATTCCCAGTATTGACTGCTTGCTTCAGAACGCACTGCCTAGCATAGACCTCGGAGGGCTGCGCAGTACGAAATAAAAATGCAGCATGAGCTCCTTTACAAATCAATATTTTTTTCAATCAATCCCTTTTCAAATGGTATGTAGCCATCTTGTTTTCCCACCAAAGGGCATGACATCTCGTCTACCCCCATTGCTCTCCATTTGCCGCGTATTTGCCTATTCAAGCCACTTGTCTCAATCATCTTGGAGCTTTTTTTGCATCCTACTCAACGACTCACAATCCGACATCGACATTTAGCGCCATCAGCAGAATTGGGAATATTGCATTTGATTCCCACAATTAAAAGTTTGGCGTTTATTGGTAATAGCTGGGACCCAAGCCCCGATTCCTGCTATACCCCCCAAGCTTTCCACTCGAAAACACATTGTTTTATTCCTATTCGCTGTGTCATGTCAGCTCTCCCATTCTAAATGATGTCCACATATTAACCCCAGTCCCATAAGATTTGAATTTGTATGGTAGGCTTGAAGCTTTTTCACCGAATTTCCTAAAAATCCAGTCATATTGTATTGATTGCTTTAACATAATTTTGCTCAGTCAGTGTCTCAAATATGATACCCTTTTCATAAATCTCTATTGACGTTATTTCTGCCCATTACTTTCGGTTCCAATACTTCCTCTAAATCTGTTTAGTTGCCAATTCCATTCTATTTCCTTTCTTTCTCACCAGATTAAAGTTTCCTAATATTGCTAGGAAGATTGTTTTTTTTGATTTGATTTCTTCTGTGAAGACATAACTGAAATATTTGGTCCATACTTCTGCCATTGCCCTGTCCTCAATACTCTGGTTTCATACTGTTAGGAAACTGCACCATTTTATCCTTAATTTTGCCACGTACATGTTTTTAGAACCAATTATAAATTCACTCTTATAATACTTGTTGATATACTCTTCAGAAATTCATCAATTCTGGCTTAAGGTGCTGAACGACTAACATTCCACAGCCATACAATCACAAGAGCATAGACTCTGTACCGTCAAAAATACAGCACGGTCAGCATCAGTCCCACTTTTTGAAAAACGACCCATAACCGAGAATGATATGGCATTTCAAGTGCGCAACCTTGTGTCATTTTTTTTAATGGTTGTGAGTTTACCCGTAACAACTCCCCTCTCAGGAAGTGCATCCGAGATCCCAACACCAGCTGGGTTAAAAAAAATCCTCAAATTCTCACTAAACCTCAAACCCTCCCACTTAAATAGTGCGCTCTCCTGTTCTTGACCCTTTGACGAAAAGGAACAACTGCTGTCTATCCACGCTATCCATGCCCCTCGCGAATCCTCCTGAATCACCTCCCTGTCAGCCTTCTCTGATCCAAAGTAAGCGACGCGAGTTTATCCAACCTCTCTCCATAGCTGATATTGTCCATCTCAGGGAACGTCCTGGTGAATCTCCTCTCTACCCCCTCCAGTCCAATCACAATCTTCCTATAATGTGGATCCCAGAACTACGTAAATTGTTCCATCTTGGATTAACTAACGTTCTACATAGCTCTTATAATGTATGCCTCGATGAAAACAGACAATGTTTACAGTCGCTATGCTTTATCAACTTATGCGTTACCCTGTCCATACCCATTCAGGGATGTGTGGAGAAGCACCCGCTGACCTTCATAGTGTGTTGCCATTCATTTAGAGCTACCCTTAATCATCATCTTTATTAGGGTTACGATCCATCTGTCATTGATCTGCCCATCTGACCGTTCCATTTACATCTTCCTGTAAATTTAGACCTTCCTCCTCATTTCCAACCACCTGGCTAATCGTTTTTAAGGTTACAAAATCACACCAGGTTGTAGTCCAACACTTTTATTCAGAGGCATTAGCTTTCGATGCGCTGCTTCTTCATCAGGTGATGATGAACTTGGAAAGCTGCTGCCTCCAAATAAACCTGTTGGACTATAATCTAGTGTTATCTGACTTTTAACTTTGTCCACCCCAGCCCAACATTGGCATCTCCGTATTACAAGTAACAAGGGCATAGCACTGATCCCTGTGGTGCACCTTTGGACATCAATCTCCAGTCATACAAACAGCCTTCTAACACCGTGCTCTGTATGCTAACACTAAGTTGATTTGGATGCAATTTGGCAAGTCATTGATGAGTGCGAATTGTTCCCTTTTTTATAAGATTAGATTCCCTACAGTGTGGAAACAGGCCTTCGGCTCAACCAGTCCACAAAGAGTAGCCCATCCAGACCCATTTCCCCCTGACGAATATACCTAACACTATGGGCAATTTAGCATGGCCAATTCACCTGACCTTCACATCTTTGGACTGTGGGAGGAAACCGGAGCACCCAGAGGAAACCCACGCAGACACGGGGAGAATGGGCAAACTCCACACAGACAGTCGCCCAAGGTGCGAACTGACCCTGGGACCCTGGTGCTGTGAGGCAGCAGTGCTAACCACTGAACCACTGTGCCGCTTGATATACCTGCAGAATACCTGGAGATTCTCCCTAATGTTACCCTGTCAACAAGCTTCCATGCCTCTGTGTTAGTCAGTCCTCTTCAAGTGATGGATTTGCTTCTTCTTTCTATTGTAAATGGCCTGTCCCTTATCCTGCCATAATTTGCCTTATACGTAGATTAGACAGTCAGAGAAACAGTTTGTTTATTTCCAACTTGTCATATGTTCAGTGAATTTTCTAAATTTCACTGCGGTCATCTCTCAATCTCGCCATCTGAGGGATTAATCTGGAGAATGTCCATTGTACTTCCTCTGTGGTCAGTATATTGTTTCTCAGATTGAGTCACCAACACAAATATAGTCTCACCACCACGCTGTGAAACAGCTTCAACATGTCCTTCCATCTACATTCTGATTCCCTTAAATGAAGGCGAACATAATTTTAACTTTCCACTTACATATATTCCTCAAAATGCCTTTCACATTAATTCTTTTATGAACTCACTGTGTGAGCTCTTACAGAAACCCTTCTGAAAATCCAAAGATGCCAATTCTACTGGTTGCCCATATCTATGCTGTAAGAAACAAGTTCAAATAATTTCAAAGTTTGTCAAGTATGATTTCTCTGTCGGACACACATGCTGATACTCTCAAATTTTGCTGTTAATTTCTAAATATCTAACAACACGTGGCATGTAGTAGATTCAAACGGTTTTCTTACAGATGTCAAGTTAATTAGTCTGCAGTTCTCCACACTGTCTCTTCTTCCATTGCCGATGCTCAGATCCATTCCATTTACCTACATTTCTTGGAACATGTTTACTTCCTTCCATTTATCTACAATGGCTTCCAGCCTCTGCACAAAGAGCAGGAAAATGAAACACAGTCATTGACAGCACAGTTAATACTTCTCTTGCTGATTTATTGCTAATAATTTGATGGGAAGTACATCTGGTTTGTCAGACCTAGAAATGCGCAATCCAGCTACAGGTTCACGTACTACCTTGTCACTGACATAAATTAACTTTATGTCTTTCCTGTCACAAGTTCCATATGATCATTTGGTAATTCTGGGTGATTTTCGGGCTCTTCCTCCATGAAGACAGATGCAAAGTAACTAGTAGATATCTCGGCCATTTCCCTGTTTCCAACAATATATTCTCCTCTCCCGATTACACAATTTCATATTTGAGCTTGCTTTATTTTGTTTTCTTTGAAATACAGATTGTAGATTTATGCAGATTTTGTGCTCTGAGCATGCTAACAATGTAACAAAGGCCCTTGGGCCCAGCAGTTCCACACTGCCGTTTCGAAGAAGAACCCACACAGACCCATTTCCATACGATTCTACGTTTACGCCAGACTAATGCACCTAATGCACACATCCCTGAACACTATGGGGCAATTCAGCACGGCCAATTCACCTAACCTGCAGATCTTTGGATTGTGGGAGGAATCCGGAGCACCCAGTGGAAACCAACAGGAGACAGGGGGAGCATTGGAAACTCCACACAGACAAATGTCTGAGTATTCTCACGTTTTCACATGTCTGAAGTTCTTCTGAAGTCACTTCCTATGATTCATATATTTTTTATTTATTATGTTAACCATCATTAAGTGACTTCCGCTTTCTTTGGTAATTATACCTTAAAAAATAGACAAATTTTTCAGACTATGCAGTATTTCTATAGATCTTGTGGTCCTCACCCGATATATCCAAGAATTCAGCAATCAGGAGAGAAGAAGTTGCGGGAGCCCTGGCTGATAATTTTGCATCATCGTTAGCCACGGATGAAGTCAGCGAAGACTGGTGGGAAGCGAATGTTGTGCCCTTATTCAAGAAGAGCTGCAACGAAGGACGTGGGAGCTATAAACCTGTTAGCTTCACAACTGTGATAGGTATGTTGCTTGAGAAGACTCTGTGATAAGATATATATATATATTTGGAAAGACACAGAACAGTCAGCACGGCTTTGTGCATTAAAGATTACAATTTATTAATTTTTGGAGTTCTTTGATGAACTGACCAGGAATGTTGACAAGGGTAGTGTGACAAACGTAGTCTACATAGATTTCAGAAAGGCCTTTAGATTAGATTAGATTCCCAACAGTGTGGGAACAGGCCCTCCAGCCCAACAAGCCCACACCACCCCTCCGAAGAACAACCCACCCTGACTAATGCACGTAACACTACGGGCAATTTAGCATGACCAATTCACCTAACCTGCACATCTTTGGACTATGGGAGGAAACCCACGCAGACACGGGAGAATGTGCAAACTCCAAACAGTCAGTTGGCTGAGGCGGGAATTAAATCCAGGACCCTGGCGCTGTGAGGCAGCAGTGCTGACCACTCAGCCACCGTGCTGCCCCAAGGTTCTAGATGTTAGGCTGCTCTGAAATGTTCGATCACATGGAATCCAGAGGGAGCTGGAAAACTGAACATACAATTGGCTTGATGGTAGTTATCAGAGTGTAATAGTGGAAGGATGCTTGTCGGACTGGAGGCCTGTGGCAAGTGGAGTGCCTCAGGGGTCTGTGCTGGGACCATTACTGTTAACTCTATTAATGATTTTGTTGAGAATATACAAGACATGATCAGTAATTTTGCTGATAACACTAAAATAGGGGGTTTCGTGGACAGTGAGGAAGGTTATCAGAAATTGCAGCAGGACTTTGATCAGCTGGGGTAATGGGTCGAGAAATGGCAAATGGAGTTTAATATAGGTTAATGTGAGGTCTTGCATTTTGGAAGATCAAATCTAGATAGGATTTTCATGGTTAATGTTTGGGCCTTAAGGAGTGCAGTGGAGCAGAGGGTCCTTGGAATTCAGGTGCATGGTTCTCTCAAAATAGAGTCACAAGTAGACGACAGTGAAGAAGGTTTATGACACACTGGCCTTGATTAGTCAGGGAATTGAACATCAAAGTTGGGGAGTTACTTTGCAGTTATACAGGATGTTGGTGAGTCTGCGCTTGGAGTACTGTGTTCGGTTTTGTTAAATTTTCTCCCGGAAGGATGTGATGAAATTGGAAAGAGTACAGAAGAAATTCACGAGGATTTCACCAGTACTCAATAGTTAAGGTATAGGGAGAGTTTGGACATGCTAGATAATTTTTCTTTAGAGTGTACAAGAGACGATATAATACAGAAGTATATAAGATCATGAGAGACATTGATAGGGCGAATGCACTCAATCTTTTTCCCAGTGTTGTGAATCACAGACAAAAGGACATCTGTTTAAGATCAGAGGGGAAAGAACAAAAGGGAACCTGGGAGACAACTTTGTTTACACAGAGGCTGGTACACATATGGAATGAGCAGCCAGTGGTTGAGGGGGTTACATTAACAACATTTAAAAGGAATTTGGACAAATACACGGATAGGAAAGGATTTGATGGAAATGGGGCAATGGCAGGGAGATGGGGTTAGGGTGAATGCATATTTTGGTCGGAACGGACCGGTTTGGAACAAAAGGTCTGCCTCTGTGCTTTAGGACACTATGACTCTGACAACCATTGCTTGTCTCCCACTGAATGCCATATTGCACTTTCCCAATTCACTGGAGCGAACTTGACCCTCTAGCCTCCAGGCTTCCATCATGTTTGACCATCATGTTCAACGTTCGATATTATACGCAGATGCCGTGTAAAATGTAATATATTAACGTCACTTTTCCTCAGAACAAGGTTCTTAATTAGTCCTTCTGAGCACACATCACCAAATCCAAACTAACCTTGTCTCTAGTGTGGATCACAGCACACTCTTCAAGCTACCTGATACACACTTCTGGAATTCATTTCTCACAGCATTAGCAGTCACTTATTTTACGCAGTTTAGATATAACTTGAGATAATTCAGTATTACTGCAGCACCAACAACAACAATTTTCCACAGTATAGGATATACAAAATTTGCACGACAATTTTGCACAGAAGTACACACCAATGCTTGTTCCTCATTGCTAAGATCCTCCGAAACCGATTCTGTGGGATCTGAGGGACAGGGTCGGTGGCATTATTAGTGACAGAATTAGAGAAGACGTTCATTGAGGCTCACGTCGACGTTGAGATGATCTGAAGAAATTTCCAGCAATGCAGGACATTCTGTATCCTCGTTCTGCCAGGATAAGTATCACCGTATTCTCTCTGCTCCCTCACACTCATTGTATATCTTTTACAGCACCTACCAGCGAACAAGGCTCATGCTCTATCTCCAAATAAAGGTCATGTACAACCAATCTCACTGTTGAATTCAGCACTTTCCTTCCATCATTTTGTCTGTCGCCTATGCAATACCTTCACACCAATAACACCTTATGGATTCTGCACTGTGGACTGACTCCCTCGACACCTCATCATTCAGCAACCCTCTCCCCAACCACCACCTACAACAGTACGAACAGCTCATTCCCGTATTCCCTTTCTCCCATTCCAAGATAAACAGCCTGGAACTAGACAGTAAGGGCCAAGCCGGGTGGTGGAGTCTCCTTTATCCGTTCCCTTTCCCCCCTCTCCCCGCCATGTTGGGAGGACTCTAGCATGTGCCAGAGGGGACCGAGTCAATCGCATGCAGATTCTGTAATATCCACGTTCAACCAACTGAGTAAGAAACAATGTTCTGTGGAGGGCAATACTCACTTTAACCGCTCTGTCTGTTCTGCTACTTCTTTCCCTCCCAAACAACAAATATATCATTGCAGAAAGATGCAGACACAGAAATACTTAGAGACATGTGCAAATACCCCAATATACAAACACTCACAGCACATGCACTGAGATGGACCCGCACACATGTAGAGGCATACAGAGACATACACTGTTGCACACAAACAGACTTAAACAGATAAAACGCAGAGGCTAATACACGGAAGAACAAATGTATACACACAAATACACAGACACACAAACACATGAAAATACAGATGCATACGCAGACAGACACAAAGAAACACAGACACGAGAGATAGATAAGTTTTTGATGAATAAGGGTATCAAGGGCTACAGGGAGAAGTCAGGAGAATGATGTTGAGCAACCTCTCAGCCTTTATTAAATGGCATTCAGACTCGATAGGCCGAGTGGCCGAATTCTGCCTTTTTTTAATTCTAGTGTGGGTTATGCAATCTGGTATTCTCTTACTGGGACAGGAGCCGAGAATGAGTTTAATACATACTTGATTGGAAAGAGTCAGTGGTAATGTTGGACAGGTTTAGAGGACGGTATAGTCTTTGTCGATTCCTAATTATTCTGTCCTTATGTTTCAAAAGAGGTGGGAATTTGATGTTAAGTTAACACAGTTTTAAAATAATGGGTCCTGCAATGAACTAAGGACGTTCCTTTCCCTCTAGTGCTGTGCTATCTGTGGCGCCCTTTTCGTCAGAGAGCAGTCCAGATGCGATTATTGAAGATATTTAAGGCTGAGCTCGACTGATCTTTGCAGGACAGGAGAGTCAATGTTTATTGGGAACAGACTGGAGTCGGATGGTCAGACACACTCGGATCAGCCATGAGCATTCTGAATGGTGCAGCCGAATAGCCAACTGCTGCACCTATCCATGAAGTTAGTCTGCCGATGTTGCAAGTGGTCTGAAATGATGTTGTTTCTGGGAAAGGGTATCGGGTTTAATCGTAGCATTGTTTTACTGCATCTGGACAGCGAGACTGCAGATGCTGGAGGTCAGAGTCGAAAACTATCGCACTGGAAACGCACAGCAGGTCAGGCAGCATCACAGGAGCAGGAAAGCCAATGTTTCGGGCATAAGCCCTTCGTCAGGAATGTGCCCGAAACATGCCTCTCCTCCTCCCTGTACACACGGTCCTGGGAGGTCTTTTGATGTGAAGAATTATCAGTTTAGGTATTGGATGTGAAATCCTTTTGAACCATACACGATTTTGAGTAAAAAATAGCTGGAAACATACTTTCTCATGTTAGGGTGTTTAAAACTACGGAATACATTTTAAAAATAAAATGTATTGATTGTCATGAATGCATAGGCGTGTACTGTACCTTTTAAAGAGAGTGAAAGCTGGCAAGGAATTAACAAGCACAGAGTGTGCAGAAAAGTTTTTTAAAAGACACATTTGGCAGAAATAAATAACTGAGCTGAGTATTATTGAATTTGAATTTTAATGCTATAAAGCCAATGAGACAATTTGATGTTTTGTGATAGAAAATTGGGCATTTCGAACAGTTAACCAGAGCAGCAAAGAACAACAACAAATGCAGACTGCCTGCAGAATCGCTCTCTGAAAGGTACCTGTTACTATGAAGAAGCAGAAGACCACAGAAAAGACCCAGGAAACCCTACAGAGGAAGATTGACAGGAAAATCGACGTTCTCTTTTTTTCTTGGATTTAAAGAATAAACTGTTATTGTTTTCTATAAATAGTGGGATTTGGTCTTTCCTTGTCACTCACACTTCTACAGACTATGAGGCGAGGTGATTTTTTCTGTGTGTCCGGTTTAAATTAGCAGAAGGGCTTCAAAGTTTGTGAGAAGATTTGTAGCTCGGGTGCTCGTTGTTGTGATTCTGTTCGCCGAGCTGGGAATTTGTGTTGCAGACGTTTCGTTCCCTGTCTAGGTGATTTCCTCAGTGCTTGGGAGCCTCATGTGAAGCTCTTCTGTGATCTTTCCTCCGGTATTTATAGTGACTTATATCTGCCGCTTCTGATTGTCAGCTCCAGCTGTCCACTGGTATATTGGGTACAGGTCAATGTGCTTATTGATTGAATCTGTGGTTGAGTGCCATGCCTCTAGGAATTCCCTGGTTGTTCTCTGTTTGGCTTGTCCTATAATAGTAGTGTTGTCCCAGTTGAACTCATGTTGCTTGTTATCTGCGTGTGTGGCTACTAAGGATAGCTGGTCGTGTCGTTTCGTGGCTAGCTGGTGTTCATGGATGCTGTTTTTCAGATTGTCCTATGTAGTGTTTTGTGCAGTCCTTGCATGGGAATTGCAAAATCACTATAAATGCCGAAGGAAACATCACAGAGGCACGTCACAGGAGGCTCCCAAGCACTGAAGATGTCATCTAGACGGGGGAGGAAACGTCTGCAACAAAAATTCCCAGCTCGGCGAACAGAACCACAGTGAAGGGCTTCACACTCAGTCATAAAATTGATTTTAACACAGACGTAATGAAGACATCAACCGATTTCTTAAAATTATGCAGACACATGTAAACATGCCATCAAATTATACTGCTGGGATTTTGTTATTTTTTTGTTGTTGCTAAGCAAAGGCACAATGTACAACGGCAATAATGATGCATTTGTATATAGCACCTTATCATCCACTCCAGAGACTGTTCAAGGAAATCACACATGGTCCTTTTTGGTGTTCGGTTGGCATTATTGCATATTTCAGCACAGAGTGGGAGAAAAATGTTACCTGCCTCAGAAGCCCTAGCCCTAGTGGCCCCCTTTCTCTCTCTCATTTTGTTCCACCTGACAAGAGAAAAAAAAATCATGCATCATCTTTACCAATCGTGGAGGTTTCCTGATGAAAGTTTCTTTGGCATCTTTCCACTATCTGACGCAAAGCGAATTGAACCAAATCCAACTGTTCAGGGGAGATATCTTGTGTGAGCGGAAGAACTTCAGAGGACAGAATAACATTTAGGACACTGTCATCTTTCCATTTGTTAAGAGTTCAGCCATTATGAAACTCTGGAAAGTTTTCATTTTTTCTGTTTTGTTTTGTCTTAAAATGTGTGTGTTCATGTGTGCATGCAGCTGCACGTTTGTGTGTCTGTGACAGTTTTCGAGAAGAATAGCCAGGCTGACACTAATATTATTGGCCTTATCACTAAACTTTGAAATTTGATGTAACCAGTGGAGGAGTGTGAGTGCAAAAGGAATCAGTGACCCTGAAATATTGGTTGGAACACGAATGAGAAATTCTGAAAGAGCTGTACAAGTGGGAATTCCCTTTCCCAGAAGTTTGTGATGTCTAGATGTTTGCATTGATTAGAGAATTGGTAAATGAAAATGGTGCATAAAGAAAGAGTGCTGCAAAGACCACAACCAGATAAGCCAAAAACTTAGTGCCTGGTACAGCAGTGGCAAAGTGGCTAATAACCCATTCCTGCTCCTCACTAAAATGTTCCAATGTTCTATTCAGCACCGCACAGAAGCAGATGGAGGCCACTTGCTCCAAATACCTGGTCCACAGTTACATAGGATATCATTCAGTCCCTCCAGACTGATACACATAGCTTGGTGTGGTTTGGAAAATGTTAGTTGGAAATCCACTCTGGGTTCGAAAGACGCCTCTGGTCTCTTTACAGAGAGCCTCCTCTCTGCAACTTGTGTTTCATTTGTTGGTCATGTAGTGGACCCAGATTCACTGTGAATACAGCCTCCAGACATCGCTCAGGGATGACAGACAAAATACTTTGCTCTCTCTGACTGCAACATTCAGGAAAACTATAACCATTAACTTTCCAGTTACAGGATATGAGAACATAAGGAACAGGATGAGGTAATTCGGCCAGTCAATCCTGCTGTGCCATTGTATACCATCATGGCTGATCCACTTTCGGTATCAACTCCATTCAATTCCCAATTCTTCACACCCCTCAACTCAACGATGGTGGGCAAAAAACAATCTACCTCCCCTGTAAATATTTTCAGGGATCTAGCTCCCTGGACTCTCTAGTTCAAATAGTTCCTGACATTCACTACCTTCTGTGAGAAGAAAACACTCCCCACACATACACAATAACCTATTGATACTTTCAAAATAGGTGATCACAGGAGCCCAGCTAAGAGCGACAGACCCTGACATCAAGGCAGGAGTTGGCTCAGGATGATATCAAGGAACGCTAACTAGATTAAATTTAGTGGGCATCAGCCACAATATCTCCTCTGGTTGAGGCCATCCATAGCAGAACGGAAGATATGTTTGGTTTGTGGACATCAATCATGTCAGTCCCAGGACATCACTTCGGGAGATCCTAAGGGGAGCTTCCTGAGCACAAACAGCTCCAGCTTCTGCATCAATCCTTTCCTCCAACATAAGTTCAGAAGTTGAAATGGTCACTGAAGATCAGACAATTTTCAGAGCATTTTGTCCACTGTCAGCTCCTGAACCAATCTCTGTCCATATGCAGCAAGACCCGGACTACATTCAGGCTTGTGCTGGTATAGTGTCAGTAACATTCATGTAACAGCACGGCCAGACACTGCACATTTCCACAGTTAAAAGAGGAGCTCATTCAGCATCTCAAAGTGGTTGCACACGGGTATGTGGGAGTCATTCAGGCCATTAAAACGAATGAACAAGAAGAGGGACAAACCACTTAACCCTTCTGTCTGTTCCACAGGGAAAAAAAAACAGTTTGCTCAGTGAATCTAACTGCTAAACAGAAACGTGCAAAGTCCAATCAAACCTCTGAACATGTTCTTTGCGACCAGGGTGAGAACATTTATCCCCTCAAGGGCTTATGCAGGAATAGAAGGATGTAATTGATGCTCCAAAGTGAAAAAGCAATGGAGCAGAGACTGCACTCAGAAACGGCTCCATGATATTCCTCGTGGCCCCATTGCACGTGGAACGTGCGCTATTTTAACATGGTTTCCTTGTAGTGAGGAGAGAAACCAAATATTTTCTGCTAAGTCTCAAGGAGGCATCTTCCACCTCCGAGAAGACAGACCCATGTTCACCATCGAGGACAATAATTAATGGGAATAGTTAACTGCTTTAGAGTGAAGGTATTGCACCTGCTGTCGGGATTGTGGATAAATGACCTTCATTGCAGAATCACGCACAGTGAATGCACTATATTAATATGGGGATACTGTATGTAAAGCCTGAACCTGTCGCTGTCAATCGACGTGGAGAGTGAGGCTGAAGTGGGGGAAACGTTCTCAGAGGCACTTAAACGATCGAGAATTATAATCCGAGTAAAAAACCAAACAATCGAATTTATCACGTTCTTAGTGTCTGTTTAGAACATAATGAGCAATTGTCCATTCCTCTCAAGTTTCAATGCAATTACCTCTTATTCTCTCACAGCGCTACAAATTAATCTTCACCCACTCCTCATGGTACCATGATCCCAGTGATTAGTCTGTTGATACTCTTTCACACTCTCTGTGACAAGGAGATCATTCCTTATAAAGGAGAGAAAATCTGCCCACAATAGCCTAAATATTGCCTCAACAACACTATCAGAGATTATCACAATAATTCCATTCCCTCACTTTGCCGTCTCTATTTCTTTCCTGTGGTGTGAAAAAGCCAATCCTTCTCTATGTCCTGAGCCTGACGAGAAATTTACAAGTTCCTTACGTTTGTACATCAACATCAATAAAACCAACACCAAACATGGAGAAGAACATCACTCTTGTGAAGAATTTCAAAGAGATAGAATATACCTAAAGCAAGGAATGGTCATCTACCTGAATGGAAAGCTGTCAGAATATGTCGGAAGGAGCTATCTTTCCTTTGTTCTTCTCTCACGGGATGTGTGCAGCCCTGGTCAGGCCAGCATGTTATATTGATCTGAACCTGAGTGGCTGGTTCAGCTTTCTACAGGACAGTTAAGAGTAAGCTACATTGCTGTGGGTTTCCAGTCACACAGAGACCTGACCAGGCAAGGATGACCCATTGCCTTCTCAAAAGGACATGAGACAAGCAGATGGGCTTTTTTTCTCACTAATGATAATGGTTTCATTTTATTTATATCAATTTCCTTCATGAGATATCAATGGATTATTATTCGAGGGCAATAGGTTAAGAGTCAATGACTTGAGTACTGTCTCACATCTGACAGGTTCTGTGCAGAGAACAAGTTAAACATCTCAAGTGAAATTATTTTGTAATTGACACGTGGTTTGAGGAGACTTGAAGAAACAGCTGTACCGGATTTAACAAAAGCACAAACGATGGCTCATTCAGGCATTACACTGAGGTTGAGGAGGAGAATGGGATATCATAATAGTGATATTGAACGGGATTGGTGGGTGGCCAGGATATGGAAATGTAAATTTGTGCAGGACAGAAAGGATTATGGAGTTTGAGAACAGTCTGGTTCTTTCTCGCATATCAGTGAGTAATTTGTAAATAGTAATTGGCTTTATATATTTTATAAGGATAGGAATTTTTGATTGGAATCGAAGACATTGATTTCCATTTTCTAAAATTTACATATCATGAGCGAAAATTCAGTTCAACGCAGTTTAACAGTCAAAGAGAATGACTTATTAGGAACACCAACCATCGCAAGGGTGGGATAGTAACCACCTTGAATAATCCAAAGGATACTCTGGATCCACCATGTTAATAGTATCCAAAGCTGAGAAAGAAGGTAAAGACCCAAGGATATACTCCTGTCCATTGTTGGAATATTCAATTCTAATGTTCTCAGATTCTGATCCATTGTTGGAACGTTTGACTCTAATGTTCACAGATTCTGATCTCTCCTCCTCTTCTCTCTGGAGCTGCTGATCCCTGTTAGTGCTGTCGGTGATGCTCCCTCTCACACTATGGGATAATACATTGACAGAGCCCATTTATTGTTTATCGATGGAAACCTCCACTGGGATTATTAGAATCCACAGAGTTTGACAATAATCAGTCAGTGAACAAATATCTCCAACTAACCCCTTTCAATTCAATATTAATTTTATTAAAATTCAAAAATAATGTTTTAAATTTACACATTCACATGGGCTATGTGGGAGTGACTGAGGGAAGGGATGTTGGAGATGGCAAATTGTTTGTGTGTAATCATTCAATCTGCCTTGGGTATGGGAATAATGACAGAGGATTGTTGGAACATGAACCAGTTTCTCCATTTATAAATGGAAACTTACAGCCTAAAATTATTGATCAATGATTATATTGATGAGTGACCTTTTTTAGTTTATAGTCTGATGGGAAAATGTGCTTAAGACAACGTGGATTACAATAGGCAAACTGCGTAGATATGTTAACAGAGAATTGTACGTGACAAATACAATTCAGATTGTTATTCGAGGAGCAGAAGAGGCAAGTGAGGCTCATGCTGTTGATGTTATTGATGTCAATGAACCATGATGAAGTATCATTTATTGGACTTCAACTACTATGTGATTATGACTTTGGGGAGGAGACAGAAATCAGAGAGAATCGGAGGAAATGGCTGCTGCGACTGGAGGGAGAGATAATAATATTGCCAGTCATCAGTATCGGAACGTGCCTCTTTATACATCATAAGGTCAGAATCATAACGCATCTATAGTGAGGGATGAGGACAGCCAACATCAACCACAAGACCAGAAGACAGAGGAGCAGAAATTTGGCCTTTCAGCAATTGAGTATGCTCCGCCATTTGATCATAGCTGTTAAGCTTCTCAACATCACTCTCCCGCTTTCTCCACATAACTCTTGATCCCCTTGACAATCAAGAACCTATCGATCTCAGTCTTAAATATACATAATGACCTGGTCTCAACAGCTTCTGTGGCCGTGAATTCCATAGATCCCCGACTCTCTGGTGGAAGAAGTTTCTCCTTATCTCTGTTCTAAAAGGTCTTCCCTTTATGCTGGACGTTCGAGTCCTAGTCTCTCGTTTCAATCGAAACATCTTTTCAAGATCCTCTCTATCCACGTCATTCAGTATTTGGTAAGTTTCAATTAGATGTCCCAGATCATTCTAAACTCCATCATCAAATATTGACCCAGAGTCCTCAAATGTTCCACATATGTTAAGCTTTTCATTCCTGGAACCATTCCTATGAATCTTCTCTGAGCATCCTCCAGTGTCAATGCATCCTTCCCGAGATACGGGGCCCAAAACTGCACACAATACTCCAAATGTAGTCTGACCAAAGCCTTATACAGCCTCAGACGTATATCACTGCTTTTATATTCAAACCCTTCTTAATTGAATTACATCATTGTATTTGCCTTCCTTACTACTGACAACCTGCAGTCTACCTTGAGAGACTCCTGGACTAGAACTCCCAGACTTCTGATTTTACTCTTAATATTGTAAATTGTCCATGCCTCTTGTCTTTCTGGCAAAGAGCACGACCACACACTTTTGCACACTGTACTCTATCGACCAGTTCTTTACCCAATCTCCCAAACTGCCTACATCCTTCTGCAGGCGAAGGTGAGGACTGCAGATACAAGAGATCACAGTCCAAAAGTGTAGTGCTAGAAAAGCACAGCCGGTCACGCAACATCCGAGGAGCAGGAGGTGCGACATTTCAGGCATAAGTCCTTCGTCAGGATTGAGGAGGGTAGGCGGAAGGGGGATGAAAGATAAACAAGAAAGGTTAAGGCTGGGGGGATGGTAGCGTGGAAGGCGACAGTTAGACGATGGTGGGTTGTGATCGTGAAGGTCAGGGAAGATGGACAGATTGGACAGTTCAAAGGGGCAGTGTGAAGTTGAAGTTTTCGGCCATAGGTCATTTTGTGTGTGTGTGTGTGTTTGTGTGTGTGTGCGTGTGTGTGTGTGTGTTCCAGAAATGTTCCCTGAAATGTTCCAAAACTTGACATTCTGTCTTCTCAATGCCTCAATGTACAGGAGACAGCGAACAATGGACACAGTACAATGTCTACAGGTATGGAAGGATCCTTTGGGGCCTTGGCTGGAGGTGAGGGGGAAGGTGTAGCCTTGGGATGGCAATGGAAGGGGCTGGGAGTGGATGATGGCTTGGTTTGGGAGGGGGGGCGTTGGCCTAATGAGGGAGTCGTGGAGGGAAAGGTCTCTGCAGAATGCTGATAGGGGTGGGGAGGGAAATATATCTCTGGCGATAGGGTATGATTGGAGTTGGCAGAAATAGTGGAGGATGATGACTTGTATCTGGAGGTTGGTGGGATGGAAGTTAAGGACTATGTCGGTCTATCCTTGTTGTGGTAGGAAGGGTGGGGTTCAGGTACATAGGTTTTGGAAGCTGAGGAGAATCGGTGGAGCACCTTTCAGCATGCTCACCACCTCTTCAATGCTATCTGATCCTCTTCATATCTTTGTATTGTCTGAACATCAGGCTGTGGGTGGCACAGTGGCTTAGTGGTTAGTACAGTGCCAGGGACCCATGTGCGATTCCCACTTCGGGTGAATGCCAGTTTGGAATTTGCACATTCTCCCCATATCTGCATGGGTTCCCTGCGGGTGTTCTGGTTTCCTCCTACAGTGTAAACATGCGCAGATTAGGTGAAATAGGTATGCTAAATTGCCCAACATTACGTTATTAGTCAGCATAAAGTGGATCTGCTTGGTCTGCTTGGGTTACTCTTCGGAGGGGTGGTGTGGACTTATTTTGCCAAAAGGCCTGTTTCAATACCCTAGTGATTCTAGTAATAAAAATAAGCCAAAGGGCCCTCAGTTCTTTCATCTAGATCGTTAACTGGATAATGTGAAATTTGGTGCTCCCAACACTGAATCTTGTGGAACAATGCTTGTCACTGACTGCCATCGTGAGAAGGCACATTTTACCCTTACTTTCTGCCAGCTTCAATCGATGTTAGCACGTTACTTCTGACACCATGTGCCCCCTTTCTCAATAAACTCCAGTGTAGCAATTTGTCAAAGGACGTCTTGAGGTGCAGATAGATAATATCCATTGGTTCTCCTAATCTGCTCATTACTTCCTCAAAACATTCTAGTGGGTTTGTCAGGCATGACCGCCCCTTGATGAAACCATGCTAACTCTCCCTATTTTACCATTTACATCCAAGTATTCAGAAATCGCATCCTTCATGATGGATTTCAGGATCTTAACCACAACTGAGGATAGGTTAATCAGTCTGTAATTTTCTGTCTTCTGCCTTGTTAAATGGGGTGTCACGTTAGCGATTTTCCAGTCCACTTTGCCCTTTCCTGATTCTAGTCATTCCTGAAAGATCACAACTAACACTTGCACTACATCTTCAGCTATCTCCCTTACAAGGCTTGGGTGTAGTCCAACTGGTCCAGATGATGTATCTGCATTCTGGCCATTCAGTTTTTTTTAACCCATTCTCTTTGGTGATGACCACCACACTCCGTTATTCCCTTCACTCCGTTGAATTTTTGGGAAATTAATCGTGTCTTCCATTGTGAAGATTGACACAAAGTTCCTCAGCCATTCCTTTGTTCCCCGCCACTACCTCTCTGGCATCGTTTCCATAATCTACATTTGCCTCTGTATTGCACTTTATATATCTAAGTGGATAGCTTACCCCCTTATTTAATTTTCTCCATCCTTATACATTTTTGTTGCCCTCTGTTGGTCTTTGTAAGCTTCGCAATACTTTGGTTTCACACTGTCCTTCACCACATTATATGCTTCTCTTTTTTTTTGCTTTGATGCTATCCCTGACTTCCCTCATCAGCCATGGTTGCCTCATCCTCCCTCTACCATGCCTCTTTCTCCTTGCAATGAATCTCTGTTGTGTCTCCTAAATTACTCTTAGATCCTCCTGTCATTGCTGTTCTACTGTCTTTTCAGCTAGCCTATTCTCCCAGTCAATTCTAACCAGCTTCTCCCTTATGCCTCTGCAGTTGCCTTTGTTCAGCTGAAGTACTGTTGTCTCTGATTCTATCTTTTGCCACTCAAATTGCAGAAAAAATTCAACCATGTTATGATCGCTGCTTCCGACGGCTTCCTTCAATTTAAGCTCCCTTATCTAGTATGCCTCTTTGCACAGTACTAAAACCAGTATTTCCTGTTCCCTCATGGACTGCACCACCAGCTACGAAAAAAAAATCTTGTAGACATCCCATGAATTGCTTTTCTTACAATCAACTACCAAACGGATTTTCCCAGTCCCCTGCATATTGAAATCCCCCATGATCACTGTAACCTTGCATTTCCTATACATCTTTTCTATCTTCTGATGTATCTGATGGCCCAGCGCCTCAGTACTGTTTGGAGGCCTGTATATGACTCCAACTGTGGTTGCTTTAACATTGTCCTTCCTCAATTTTACCCATGCAGATTCTATGCCATCTGATCCTATGTTATTTGTTACTCTTGATTTAATTTCATTTCTTCCTAATAAGGCAACCCCAACTTGTCAGCCCACCTGCATATCTTTTGTATAGGGTGCATATCCTTGAACATTTAGCTCACAAACCTGGTCCCCTTACAGCCATGTCTCCTTGATGCCCATCACGTCATACCTGCCAATTTCGATCTGGGTCACGAATTCAATTACCCTATTCCTTATAATGCGTGCATTCAGATATACCACTGTCAGTCCTGTATTAACCATCCCTCCTCTCATTGGCATTCGTTTTCCAGTGTGCTTGAAGTTTGTTTGTTAATGATTTCTAGATACTCTGTCCTATTTATGTCTGTGATGGAGATTTTAATAATCCATCGTGAATTCTGCACTCTTGCCTCCTCTTTTAATTCAGGTTTCTAATTACCCCTATAACTAATTCCCGATCTCCCACCCCCACCACCACTCCTATTCCATTTACATCCCTGTCTACAGCCCTAATTATGCGATTCATTAGGACTCTGGTCCCAGCATGGATCCGATGAAGGATGTTCCATCAGAACAGGTCCTTTCTTCCCCAGAAATGAAATGTGTTTATTCAACACAAAATACAGGCACAAAACGATTTTCTGGACAAACCAAAATATGAAATGTACAAAGAGATAAGATTGTTAAAATACACTCATGATATCGAGCTATATGAAGTGAAATGTGGATTACTAAACCATGGAAGTGGTGTGCAAGATTTTTCAGTCATTTCTTGACCCACAGCGGAGGTGCTGATATCCCCTCTGACAGTGATCCCCGTCACTGAAATTCTCTGGCCCAGTCTCTCGCACAGTGACTCAGGAGGTTATCAGTTCCTGCTACAGTTGGCACAGTCTATTGAAATAAATCCACCTTCTCTCTGGAGCCAGTCAATTGGTCTATTGGATTCTGTGTAGATGTCAGCCACTCAACCCTGTGATATTATAGGAGATAAATGATCTGGGATCACAACCAGTATCAGCATGGTGCTCACAGGAAATCTCGTCCAAAGAGCTTGCGGTTCAGGGGAATTTTTAAATGAAACTTCCATCTTCTGTCTATTTCTCCTCTATCTAATTTCATCTCCGTTTCACACCCCTTCATTTCTCACTCAGTCTGTCACTCCGTTTTCTCTCCCTCTCTGTTTATCTCCCTTCACATTCTCTCTTTCTATTTCATTCTCTCTCTCTGTCTATCTCCAATAACTCTCTCTGCTTTCAGATAGCATAGGTGGAGAGCTCGTGGGAGTATGAAGGACTGAATGGCTTCCGTCTGTGCTCTATTAATTCTGAGGTTGTCTGACCCACAATAATAACGTTAGGTGCCCGTAGAGATAAGCTGGTTCAGTGAAGGACACATGGCACAATCATCGATTATCTCTTGCTGTTCTCTGGTACACAGCGACTTCGAAATATCTGTTCAAATAAAATAGATTGAAATTCGAACAGTCCGGAGGACATTCGCCAGACGATATTGCAATCAGGATTTAATAAACAGTTGCCCCACACAAAATGTGAATTTGCCTGATAGCTTGTCCTCTCAATTAACACTCCCTAGCTCCTGCCTGATACTGACGTAACTTGCCTTACTCCAATTCCATAGCTTCTCAAAAGGTCATCACGTATCCATGTTCTTAGCTATCTTAAAACTGAAGGAGTTTCCAAAATGATTCCACAATGTTGTCCCCCTGAAATGTCATCACCTGTCCAGGCTCATTAGCCAATATGAGGTCCAGTATGGCCCTGCCTGTAGTGGACTATCCACATACCGTTTCAAGTAACCCGCTTAGATGCACCAAACAAATTCTGCCCCATCTAAGCTATTGCTCTCATGGAGTCCCAGTCAATATTGGGGATGTTGAAGTCACTCACTATGACAACTCTGTTTTTATTACACCTTTCCATAACTGGCCCACACATTTGTTCTCAAAGTCTCGGTGGCTGTTGAAAGGACTATAGTATAATCCGAACAACAGTAATTGCATCAATCTTATTTTTGTGCAGTACTCATATTGCCTCAGTGGATGTCCCCTCCAGTGTGACCTCTCTGAGTGCAAATGCAACATTATCCCTGATTAGTAATACAGATCCTCCACTTCTTTCACATTCCTCTCTATCTCGTCTAACACAACAAAACGCTGGAACGTTGAACGCCAGTCCTGTCCCTCTCCAAACTAACCGCCTGTAATGGCTGCAACATCATGGTCCCATGTATTGAATCAGGCTGTAAACTCATCTGCCTTACCCATAATAATCATTGCGTTGACATAAACACACTTCAGCCCAATGCCATCAGATCCTGAGTCGATGGGATATACACAAGAAGGACGGGATGGACCTTAATTGGCAGCAATCTCCGATATGTGGATCATTGGGATTTGCAGGTCGGTAAGATGTACGCAAGAAGGACGGGATGGACCTGAACTGTTAGCGATCTCCTGGCAGGCAGGTTTGCTGCTGTCACTCAGGAATGTTTAAACTAGTGTGGCCGTTGTGGGAGGGGTCAAAGTGGGAACCAGAGCAGTACGTCCACAAGTACAGGACTGAGGCGGGGTTGGCTACTAATCCCATTACAGCTAAAACCAACAACAAACAGGCAGAGGTTACTGAACATAATGGGCCTGGCAGTCTGAAGTACGCTGATTATAATGTGAGGAGTATGACAGGCAAGACAGACGAACTTGGAGCTTGGGTGAGTATATATAACCACTATGTTAATATTATAGAGATTTGCTTGAGGGACTCGGGAATCCCTATGATACACATATCGGAAATGTTGCCTCATCTACCAGCTCTTTGCCCATGTATTTAGTTGCACTACCATCCTATTACTAACCCCATTGGCACATGGAATAGTCTTGTCGCACCAAAATCTCAATATCATTTCAGTACAACTCCGGCAAGACTTTTATTTCCTTAAATTGGACAGACTTGACAATAAATACTTAAGTGTCAGTTCATTAACTGGGAGAGAGGAGTCCTCTGAATCAGTCCAGTGATGACAGGATCTGATATCTATCACCTCCATCAAACCTGCTTGACAACGAACACCATTTTTCCAGAGCGGCTGGTAGAGGAGGAGGAATGAAGCGAGGGCTGCCGGGAAGGTTAGGGTTTAATTTATATCTGGGCAGTGGCTATACCGAGATACTACACATGTATCTCCCTAACGCCCCCCTCCACTAACCGAAGAAAAAGTTCCTGTAAGGTAAGGCTTTTATTTTTTATCCAATTGTTTTATTTATTTAAGTGTATTGTTTGGTTTTAGTTAGTTCATATAAAGTTAAGCTTACAATGGCAGGGGATGTCAGACCCGTGGCATGTGACTATTGCTTGATGGGGGAGCTTAGGAACGTGTTTGACGTTCCTGACTCTTACACCTGCAAGAAGTGTGTCCAGCTGCAGCTGTTGTTTGACCGCATGACGGCTCTGGAGCTAAGGATTGACTCACTGTGGAGCAACCGCAATGCTGAGGAGGTAGTGGATAGCACCTTTAGTGAACTGGTCACACCGCAGGTTAGGATTGCTGAGCGAAACAGTGAGTGTCTCCAGATACCACATGATGCAGAAATAACACATCCCCGACCCCGCATCGTTATTGTATTAAGCTAGTGCTGAATTTGTTTTTTTTTATTTTTAACTGTTTTTTATATCTCTGCTCATGCAATTTGTAACCAATAGATGAACAAAATTCAATTTAAGGCAGATTCATATTTCACAGAGTCCCAATTAGCCTTTCAAATCACATTCTTCCTTTGTCAAACTTGCACATTACCATCTGAAAGAATTCTGGCAGACTTGTCAGCAAGTTCTCTCCTTGACAAATCATGCTGACTCAACCCTGTTTTACGATGCACCTCCAGTACTGCATTACAAGGTCCCAGTTCTTCAGCGAAATATCCCAGGCCAAGCCATCTCCAGCTGCTTCATCAATATCCTTCCCTCCATCATAAGTACAAAAGCGTGAATCTTCAATGACAAATGTGCAATTAATACCGCCCACAACTCCTCAGTTGAAATTTGACATAGCATAATCAATTAGAGATTGGGATACTTTAGATTTAGTCCTGTGCAATGAGAAAGTCTAATTAATAACGTTACTACAATGGACCCTGTGAGATCTGACAGTTGCGTAGTTCATTCTGAAACTAGAGATTGGAATTTGAACAAAGAAAACTAAAAGGGTATGAGTGGCAAGTTGGCTGAGTTGGCAAGTTGGTGGCTTGGGTAAATCACTAAAAGCTTTGCCAGGAGACAGGCAATAGCTAGAATTTGAAAAGATGCATCATTTATAACACGCATACTTTCTTCAAATACATAAAAATCTAATTGAAGAGATAAATCAGCCATGGCTAATGAGGCTGGTACAATTGCAACATTTAAAATGCATCTGGATGGGCATATGATTAAAAAAGGGTTTAGATGGATATGGGCCAGGTGGTGGCAAATGGGAAGATATGAGATTGGAATATCTGGTTCAGCATGGACGAGATGGACCGAAGGGTCTGTTTCCGTGCTGTACATCTCTATGACTCTACTCTGCGGCCTCATTGTTAATAGTGGGCTCGAAAACCCGATTAATGACCGATGTCAGGCTAACTGCCTTATGATTTCTTGTCTTTTGCCTCCCTTCCTTCCTGGCACAGAGATTTTACATTCCGATTTTCCAGTTCTCTGTGACGCTCCCTGAGGACATTTATTTCTGAAAATCCACCACCACTGCCCCCACAATCTTCTCCTCTATTTCCTTCAGGACTTTGAGTTGTTATCCTTCCAGTCTGTGTGATTTATATATCTTCCAACATTGCAGCTTCCACAGCACATTCTCATCAGCACCTACCACTGCACTGTCTTGAGGTTCTGGAATGCTGCTAGTTGTCAACCATTGTAAGGACTGATGCAAAGCACCTATTCAGTTCATCCTCCAATTATTTGTTCTCCGTTTCTCTGTAGCTGAACTCGTTTTCAAGTTGTCCAATGTTCACTCTTGCATCTCTTCCTTTTATAGATCTTAACTAATCTCTTGCAGTCTCCTTTCATATGGGGATCTAAATTATACATCCATATTCTCCACCTTATTGTTTATTTTAAATTATCCTCTGCTGCTATAGAAAGGCTTCCCAATGTTACAGAGACTGAGGGAGAGTATTCCAGGGAATTGACTGCAGAAGGCAACATGTAACTACACTAATCCTGTTAGCCATCTTGGGTGCATGGTGACTCCAACTCTGCTGCCTCACACTGCCAGT